>NW_027101843.1:0-99055 GCF_035609145.1 Eleutherodactylus coqui
TATATCTATGCAGTAAGATACATTACATAGATAGATAGATAGACTGTATATAAGCCTGCAAGTCTTGCACTTGAAGCGGCTTTATGATGTCATTAAGGCTCGATGGTGACACGCGCACCCGGAACAAGGACCACAGGTTGTTAGCGGCCATTTTCCGTCAGTCTCCACTGGAGCTAGAAGTGAGCAAACAGGTACTCCTTTAGACGCTGCTGGAGCCAGATCATTTGTCTCTGTGATGGACAACGTTTGAAATTCGCCCTTAAGCGGGAGACGGCAGCCAGCAACAGTCAAATTGATCGCTGCTTATCACTTCTTTTGAGGTAGGTACAGTTATTTCAGATAGGGGAATGGGTAGGTTAAGTTATTCTAGGGGTGGGGAATGCTTATGGGCAAGTCTTTATGCTTGATCGGAGGCGGATGAAGTGGCAAAAAAGGCTCGGCCTACACCATGACCATGCCACTCGTCAACCCAAAGTGAATATGAGCCACACAGGTTGGTTGAAATGGCGCAGCATGAATGATAGAACCTGGATCCAAGCGTCCCAGGATGCATTGCAGCGAAAACGTTCAACAATGTTCAGTGTGACCAATGTTTCTATCTTGGAAAATGAACTCGCATACTGTATAGAGTGTATTTGACATATCTTGTCTCAGGCTTTGCTTGCAGTCCTACCATATCGCAGAAAAATGCAGAAGTGCAGTCAATGCAGCTTTTTACCTAAAATGGTAAAAAATGGTCAAAGCCTCATGCAGTGTATTACCTGCCCCTGGAATAACCTCAATGGAATTATAAGAATAATGCTGATAATAATACAAATTCTGGATGTCTGTTTTCAGCCTTACAAAACCATAACTGTAGAAGTTTAGATTTATACGTAAAGCTAGATATTTGTAAAAATATCTATATTGATATATAACTATCTATTTATATAGCTAGATATATATCTATGCAGTAAGATACATTACATAGATAGATAGATAGACTGTATATAAGCCTGCAAGTCTTGCACTTGAAGCGGCTTTATGATGTCATTAAGGCTCGATGGTGACACGCGCACCCGGAACAAGGACCACAGGTTGTTAGCGGCCATTTTTCCGTCAGTCTCCACTGGAGCTAAGAAGTGAGCAAACAGGTACTCCTTTAGACGCTGCTGGAGCCAGATCATTTGTCTCTGTGATGGACAACGTTTGAAATTCGCCCTTAAGCGGGAGACGGCAGCCAGCAACAGTCAAATTGATCGCTGCTTATCACTTCTTTTGAGGTAGGTACAGTTATTTCAGATAGGGGAATGGGTAGGTTAAGTTATTCTAGGGTGGGGAATGCTTATGGGCAAGTCTTTATGCTTGATCGGAGGCGGATGAAGTGGCAAAAAAGGCTCGGCCTACACCATGACCATGCCACTCGTCAACCCAAAGTGAATATGAGCCACACAGGTTGGTTGAAATGGCGCAGCATGAATGATAGAACCTGGATCCAAGCGTCCCAGGATGCATTGCAGCGAAAACGTTCAACAATGTTCAGTGTGACCAATGTTTCTATCTTGGAAAATGAACTCGCATACTGTATAGAGTGTATTTGACATATCTTGTCTCAGGCTTTGCTTGCAGTCCTACCATATCGCAGAAAATGCAGAAGTGCAGTCAATGCAGCTTTTTACCTAAAATGGTAAAAAATGGTCAAAGCCTCATGCAGTGTATTACCTGCCCCTGGAATAACCTCAATGGAATTATAAGAATAATGCTGATAATAATACAAATTCTGGATGTCTGTTTTCAGCCTTACAAAACCATAACTGTAGAAGTTTAGATTTATACGTAAAGCTAGATATTTGTAAAAATATCTATATTGATATATAACTATCTATTTATATAGCTAGATATATATCTATGCAGTAAGATACATTACATAGATAGATAGATAGACTGTATATAAGCCTGCAAGTCTTGCACTTGAAGCGGCTTTATGATGTCATTAAGGCTCGATGGTGACACGCGCACCCGGAACAAGGACCACAGGTTGTTAGCGGCCATTTTTCCGTCAGTCTCCACTGGAGCTAGAAGTGAGCAAACAGGTACTCCTTTAGACGCTGCTGGAGCCAGATCATTTGTCTCTGTGATGGACAACGTTTGAATTCGCCCTTAAGCGGGAGACGGCAGCCAGCAACAGTCAAATTGATCGCTGCTTATCACTTCTTTTGAGGTAGGTACAGTTATTTCAGATAGGGGAATGGGTAGGTTAAGTTATTCTAGGGTGGGGAATGCTTATGGGCAAGTCTTTATGCTTGATCGGAGGCGGATGAAGTGGCAAAAAAGGCTCGGCCTACACCATGACCATGCCACTCGTCAACCCAAAGTGAATATGAGCCACACAGGTTGGTTGAAATGGCGCAGCATGAATGATAGAACCTGGATCCAAGCGTCCCAGGATGCATTGCAGCGAAAACGTTCAACAATGTTCAGTGTGACCAATGTTTCTATCTTGGAAAATGAACTCGCATACTGTATAGAGTGTATTTGACATATCTTGTCTCAGGCTTTGCTTGCAGTCCTACCATATCGCAGAAAATGCAGAAGTGCAGTCAATGCAGCTTTTTACCTAAAATGGTAAAAAATGGTCAAAGCCTCATGCAGTGTATTACCTGCCCCTGGAATAACCTCAATGGAATTATAAGAATAATGCTGATAATAATACAAATTCTGGATGTCTGTTTTCAGCTTACAAAGCCATAACTGTAGAAGTTTAGATTTATACGTAAAGCTAGATATTTGTAAAAATATCTATATTGATATATAACTATCTATTTATATAGCTAGATATATATCTATGCAGTAAGATACATTACATAGATAGATAGATAGACTGTATATAAGCCTGCAAGTCTTGCACTTGAAGCGGCTTTATGATGTCATTAAGGCTCGATGGTGACACGCGCACCCGGAACAAGGACCACAGGTTGTTAGCGGCCATTTTTCCGTCAGTCTCCACTGGAGCTAGAAGTGAGCAAACAGGTACTCCTTTAGACGCTGCTGGAGCCAGATCATTTGTCTCTGTGATGGACAACGTTTGAAATTCGCCCTTAAGCGGGAGACGGCAGCCAGCAACAGTCAAATTGATCGCTGCTTATCACTTCTTTTGAGGTAGGTACAGTTATTTCAGATAGGGGAATGGGTAGGTTAAGTTATTCTAGGGTGGGGAATGCTTATGGGCAAGTCTTTATGCTTGATCGGAGGCGGATGAAGTGGCAAAAAAGGCTCGGCCTACACCATGACCATGCCACTCGTCAACCCAAAGTGAATATGAGCCACACAGGTTGGTTGAAATGGCGCAGCATGAATGATAGAACCTGGATCCAAGCGTCCCAGGATGCATTGCAGCGAAAACGTTCAACAATGTTCAGTGTGACCAATGTTTCTATCTTGGAAAATGAACTCGCATACTGTATAGAGTGTATTTGACATATCTTGTCTCAGGCTTTGCTTGCAGTCCTACCATATCGCAGAAAATGCAGAAGTGCAGTCAATGCAGCTTTTTACCTAAAATGGTAAAAAATGGTCAAAGCCTCATGCAGTGTATTACCTGCCCCTGGAATAACCTCAATGGAATTATAAGAATAATGCTGATAATAATACAAATTCTGGATGTCTGTTTTCAGCCTTACAAAACCATAACTGTAGAAGTTTAGATTTATACGTAAAGCTAGATATTTGTAAAAATATCTATATTGATATATAACTATCTATTTATATAGCTAGATATATATCTATGCAGTAAGATACATTACATAGATAGATAGATAGACTGTATATAAGCCTGCAAGTCTTGCACTTGAAGCGGCTTTATGATGTCATTAAGGCTCGATGGTGACACGCGCACCCGGAACAAGGACCACAGGTTGTTAGCGGCCATTTTTCCGTCAGTCTCCACTGGAGCTAGAAGTGAGCAAACAGGTACTCCTTTAGACGCTGCTGGAGCCAGATCATTTGTCTCTGTGATGGACAACGTTTGAAATTCGCCCTTAAGCGGGAGACGGCAGCCAGCAACAGTCAAATTGATCGCTGCTTATCACTTCTTTTGAGGTAGGTACAGTTATTTCAGATAGGGGAATGGGTAGGTTAAGTTATTCTAGGGTGGGGAATGCTTATGGGCAAGTCTTTATGCTTGATCGGAGGCGGATGAAGTGGCAAAAAAGGCTCGGCCTACACCATGACCATGCCACTCGTCAACCCAAAGTGAATATGAGCCACACAGGTTGGTTGAAAATGGCGCAGCATGAATGATAGAACCTGGATCCAAGCGTCCCAGGATGCATTGCAGCGAAAACGTTCAACAATGTTCAGTGTGACCAATGTTTCTATCTTGGAAAATGAACTCGCATACTGTATAGAGTGTATTTGACATATCTTGTCTCAGGCTTTGCTTGCAGTCCTACCATATCGCAGAAAATGCAGAAGTGCAGTCAATGCAGCTTTTTACCTAAAATGGTAAAAAAATGGTCAAAGCCTCATGCAGTGTATTACCTGCCCCTGGAATAACCTCAATGGAATTATAAGAATAATGCTGATAATAATACAAATTCTGGATGTCTGTTTTCAGCCTTACAAAGCCATAACTGTAGAAGTTTAGATTTATACGTAAAGCTAGATATTTGTAAAAATATCTATATTGATATATAACTATCTATTTATATAGCTAGATATATATCTATGCAGTAAGATACATTACATAGATAGATAGATAGACTGTATATAAGCCTGCAAGTCTTGCACTTGAAGCGGCTTTATGATGTCATTAAGGCTCGATGGTGACACGCGCACCCGGAACAAGGACCACAGGTTGTTAGCGGCCATTTTTCCGTCAGTCTCCACTGGAGCTAGAAGTGAGCAAACAGGTACTCCTTTAGACGCTGCTGGAGCCAGATCATTTGTCTCTGTGATGGACAACGTTTGAAATTCGCCCTTAAGCGGGAGACGGCAGCCAGCAACAGTCAAATTGATCGCTGCTTATCACTTCTTTTGAGGTAGGTACAGTTATTTCAGATAGGGGAATGGGTAGGTTAAGTTATTCTAGGGTGGGGAATGCTTATGGGCAAGTCTTTATGCTTGATCGGAGGCGGATGAAGTGGCAAAAAAGGCTCGGCCTACACCATGACCATGCCACTCGTCAACCCAAAGTGAATATGAGCCACACAGGTTGGTTGAAATGGCGCAGCATGAATGATAGAACCTGGATCCAAGCGTCCCAGGATGCATTGCAGCGAAAACGTTCAACAATGTTCAGTGTGACCAATGTTTCTATCTTGGAAAATGAACTCGCATACTGTATAGAGTGTATTTGACATATCTTGTCTCAGGCTTTGCTTGCAGTCCTACCATATCGCAGAAAATGCAGAAGTGCAGTCAATGCAGCTTTTTACCTAAAATGGTAAAAAATGGTCAAAGCCTCATGCAGTGTATTACCTGCCCCTGGAATAACCTCAATGGAATTATAAGAATAATGCTGATAATAATACAAATTCTGGATGTCTGTTTTCAGCCTTACAAAACCATAACTGTAGAAGTTTAGATTTATACGTAAAGCTAGATATTTGTAAAAATATCTATATTGATATATAACTATCTATTTATATAGCTAGATATATATCTATGCAGTAAGATACATTACATAGATAGATAGATAGACTGTATATAAGCCTGCAAGTCTTGCACTTGAAGCGGCTTTATGATGTCATTAAGGCTCGATGGTGACACGCGCACCCGGAACAAGGACCACAGGTTGTTAGCGGCCATTTTTCCGTCAGTCTCCACTGGAGCTAGAAGTGAGCAAACAGGTACTCCTTTAGACGCTGCTGGAGCCAGATCATTTGTCTCTGTGATGGACAACGTTTGAAATTCGCCCTTAAGCGGGAGACGGCAGCCAGCAACAGTCAAATTGATCGCTGCTTATCACTTCTTTTGAGGTAGGTACAGTTATTTCAGATAGGGGAATGGGTAGGTTAAGTTATTCTAGGGTGGGGAATGCTTATGGGCAAGTCTTTATGCTTGATCGGAGGCGGATGAAGTGGCAAAAAAGGCTCGGCCTACACCATGACCATGCCACTCGTCAACCCAAAGTGAATATGAGCCACACAGGTTGGTTGAAATGGCGCAGCATGAATGATAGAACCTGGATCCAAGCGTCCCAGGATGCATTGCAGCGAAAACGTTCAACAATGTTCAGTGTGACCAATGTTTCTATCTTGGAAAATGAACTCGCATACTGTATAGAGTGTATTTGACATATCTTGTCTCAGGCTTTGCTTGCAGTCCTACCATATCGCAGAAAATGCAGAAGTGCAGTCAATGCAGCTTTTTACCTAAAATGGTAAAAAATGGTCAAAGCCTCATGCAGTGTATTACCTGCCCCTGGAATAACCTCAATGGAATTATAAGAATAATGCTGATAATAATACAAATTCTGGATGTCTGTTTTCAGCCTTACAAAACCATAACTGTAGAAGTTTAGATTTATACGTAAAGCTAGATATTTGTAAAAATATCTATATTGATATATAACTATCTATTTATATAGCTAGATATATATCTATGCAGTAAGATACATTACATAGATAGATAGATAGACTGTATATAAGCCTGCAAGTCTTGCACTTGAAGCGGCTTTATGATGTCATTAAGGCTCGATGGTGACACGCGCACCCGGAACAAGGACCACAGGTTGTTAGCGGCCATTTTTCCGTCAGTCTCCACTGGAGCTAGAAGTGAGCAAACAGGTACTCCTTTAGACGCTGCTGGAGCCAGATCATTTGTCTCTGTGATGGACAACGTTTGAAATTCGCCCTTAAGCGGGAGACGGCAGCCAGCAACAGTCAAATTGATCGCTGCTTATCACTTCTTTTGAGGTAGGTACAGTTATTTCAGATAGGGGAATGGGTAGGTTAAGTTATTCTAGGGTGGGGAATGCTTATGGGCAAGTCTTTATGCTTGATCGGAGGCGGATGAAGTGGCAAAAAAGGCTCGGCCTACACCATGACCATGCCACTCGTCAACCCAAAGTGAATATGAGCCACACAGGTTGGTTGAAATGGCGCAGCATGAATGATAGAACCTGGATCCAAGCGTCCCAGGATGCATTGCAGCGAAAACGTTCAACAATGTTCAGTGTGACCAATGTTTCTATCTTGGAAAATGAACTCGCATACTGTATAGAGTGTATTTGACATATCTTGTCTCAGGCTTTGCTTGCAGTCCTACCATATCGCAGAAAATGCAGAAGTGCAGTCAATGCAGCTTTTTACCTAAAATGGTAAAAAATGGTCAAAGCCTCATGCAGTGTATTACCTGCCCCTGGAATAACCTCAATGGAATTATAAGAATAATGCTGATAATAATACAAATTCTGGATGTCTGTTTTCAGCCTTACAAAGCCATAACTGTAGAAGTTTAGATTTATACGTAAAGCTAGATATTTGTAAAAATATCTATATTGATATATAACTATCTATTTATATAGCTAGATATATATCTATGCAGTAAGATACATTACATAGATAGATAGATAGACTGTATATAAGCCTGCAAGTCTTGCACTTGAAGCGGCTTTATGATGTCATTAAGGCTCGATGGTGACACGCGCACCCGGAACAAGGACCACAGGTTGTTAGCGGCCATTTTTCCGTCAGTCTCCACTGGAGCTAGAAGTGAGCAAACAGGTACTCCTTTAGACGCTGCTGGAGCCAGATCATTTGTCTCTGTGATGGACAACGTTTGAAATTCGCCCTTAAGCGGGAGACGGCAGCCAGCAACAGTCAAATTGATCGCTGCTTATCACTTCTTTTGAGGTAGGTACAGTTATTTCAGATAGGGGAATGGGTAGGTTAAGTTATTCTAGGGTGGGGAATGCTTATGGGCAAGTCTTTATGCTTGATCGGAGGCGGATGAAGTGGCAAAAAAGGCTCGGCCTACACCATGACCATGCCACTCGTCAACCCAAAGTGAATATGAGCCACACAGGTTGGTTGAAATGGCGCAGCATGAATGATAGAACCTGGATCCAAGCGTCCCAGGATGCATTGCAGCGAAAACGTTCAACAATGTTCAGTGTGACCAATGTTTCTATCTTGGAAAATGAACTCGCATACTGTATAGAGTGTATTTGACATATCTTGTCTCAGGCTTTGCTTGCAGTCCTACCATATCGCAGAAAATGCAGAAGTGCAGTCAATGCAGCTTTTTACCTAAAATGGTAAAAAATGGTCAAAGCCTCATGCAGTGTATTACCTGCCCCTGGAATAACCTCAATGGAATTATAAGAATAATGCTGATAATAATACAAATTCTGGATGTCTGTTTTCAGCCTTACAAAACCATAACTGTAGAAGTTTAGATTTATACGTAAAGCTAGATATTTGTAAAAATATCTATATTGATATATAACTATCTATTTATATAGCTAGATATATATCTATGCAGTAAGATACATTACATAGATAGATAGATAGACTGTATATAAGCCTGCAAGTCTTGCACTTGAAGCGGCTTTATGATGTCATTAAGGCTCGATGGTGACACGCGCACCCGGAACAAGGACCACAGGTTGTTAGCGGCCATTTTTCCGTCAGTCTCCACTGGAGCTAGAAGTGAGCAAACAGGTACTCCTTTAGACGCTGCTGGAGCCAGATCATTTGTCTCTGTGATGGACAACGTTTGAAATTCGCCCTTAAGCGGGAGACGGCAGCCAGCAACAGTCAAATTGATCGCTGCTTATCACTTCTTTTGAGGTAGGTACAGTTATTTCAGATAGGGGAATGGGTAGGTTAAGTTATTCTAGGGTGGGGAATGCTTATGGGCAAGTCTTTATGCTTGATCGGAGGCGGATGAAGTGGCAAAAAAGGCTCGGCCTACACCATGACCATGCCACTCGTCAACCCAAAGTGAATATGAGCCACACAGGTTGGTTGAAATGGCGCAGCATGAATGATAGAACCTGGATCCAAGCGTCCCAGGATGCATTGCAGCGAAAACGTTCAACAATGTTCAGTGTGACCAATGTTTCTATCTTGGAAAATGAACTCGCATACTGTATAGAGTGTATTTGACATATCTTGTCTCAGGCTTTGCTTGCAGTCCTACCATATCGCAGAAAATGCAGAAGTGCAGTCAATGCAGCTTTTTACCTAAAATGGTAAAAAATGGTCAAAGCCTCATGCAGTGTATTACCTGCCCCTGGAATAACCTCAATGGAATTATAAGAATAATGCTGATAATAATACAAATTCTGGATGTCTGTTTTCAGCCTTACAAAACCATAACTGTAGAAGTTTAGATTTATACGTAAAGCTAGATATTTGTAAAAATATCTATATTGATATATAACTATCTATTTATATAGCTAGATATATATCTATGCAGTAAGATACATTACATAGATAGATAGATAGACTGTATATAAGCCTGCAAGTCTTGCACTTGAAGCGGCTTTATGATGTCATTAAGGCTCGATGGTGACACGCGCACCCGGAACAAGGACCACAGGTTGTTAGCGGCCATTTTTCCGTCAGTCTCCACTGGAGCTAGAAGTGAGCAAACAGGTACTCCTTTAGACGCTGCTGGAGCCAGATCATTTGTCTCTGTGATGGACAACGTTTGAAATTCGCCCTTAAGCGGGAGACGGCAGCCAGCAACAGTCAAATTGATCGCTGCTTATCACTTCTTTTGAGGTAGGTACAGTTATTTCAGATAGGGGAATGGGTAGGTTAAGTTATTCTAGGGTGGGGAATGCTTATGGGCAAGTCTTTATGCTTGATCGGAGGCGGATGAAGTGGCAAAAAAGGCTCGGCCTACACCATGACCATGCCACTCGTCAACCCAAAGTGAATATGAGCCACACAGGTTGGTTGAAATGGCGCAGCATGAATGATAGAACCTGGATCCAAGCGTCCCAGGATGCATTGCAGCGAAAACGTTCAACAATGTTCAGTGTGACCAATGTTTCTATCTTGGAAAATGAACTCGCATACTGTATAGAGTGTATTTGACATATCTTGTCTCAGGCTTTGCTTGCAGTCCTACCATATCGCAGAAAATGCAGAAGTGCAGTCAATGCAGCTTTTTACCTAAAATGGTAAAAAATGGTCAAAGCCTCATGCAGTGTATTACCTGCCCCTGGAATAACCTCAATGGAATTATAAGAATAATGCTGATAATAATACAAATTCTGGATGTCTGTTTTCAGCCTTACAAAGCCATAACTGTAGAAGTTTAGATTTATACGTAAAGCTAGATATTTGTAAAAATATCTATATTGATATATAACTATCTATTTATATAGCTAGATATATATCTATGCAGTAAGATACATTACATAGATAGATAGATAGACTGTATATAAGCCTGCAAGTCTTGCACTTGAAGCGGCTTTATGATGTCATTAAGGCTCGATGGTGACACGCGCACCCGGAACAAGGACCACAGGTTGTTAGCGGCCATTTTTCCGTCAGTCTCCACTGGAGCTAGAAGTGAGCAAACAGGTACTCCTTTAGACGCTGCTGGAGCCAGATCATTTGTCTCTGTGATGGACAACGTTTGAAATTCGCCCTTAAGCGGGAGACGGCAGCCAGCAACAGTCAAATTGATCGCTGCTTATCACTTCTTTTGAGGTAGGTACAGTTATTTCAGATAGGGGAATGGGTAGGTTAAGTTATTCTAGGGTGGGGAATGCTTATGGGCAAGTCTTTATGCTTGATCGGAGGCGGATGAAGTGGCAAAAAAGGCTCGGCCTACACCATGACCATGCCACTCGTCAACCCAAAGTGAATATGAGCCACACAGGTTGGTTGAAATGGCGCAGCATGAATGATAGAACCTGGATCCAAGCGTCCCAGGATGCATTGCAGCGAAAACGTTCAACAATGTTCAGTGTGACCAATGTTTCTATCTTGGAAAATGAACTCGCATACTGTATAGAGTGTATTTGACATATCTTGTCTCAGGCTTTGCTTGCAGTCCTACCATATCGCAGAAAATGCAGAAGTGCAGTCAATGCAGCTTTTTACCTAAAATGGTAAAAAATGGTCAAAGCCTCATGCAGTGTATTACCTGCCCCTGGAATAACCTCAATGGAATTATAAGAATAATGCTGATAATAATACAAATTCTGGATGTCTGTTTTCAGCCTTACAAAACCATAACTGTAGAAGTTTAGATTTATACGTAAAGCTAGATATTTGTAAAAATATCTATATTGATATATAACTATCTATTTATATAGCTAGATATATATCTATGCAGTAAGATACATTACATAGATAGATAGATAGACTGTATATAAGCCTGCAAGTCTTGCACTTGAAGCGGCTTTATGATGTCATTAAGGCTCGATGGTGACACGCGCACCCGGAACAAGGACCACAGGTTGTTAGCGGCCATTTTTCCGTCAGTCTCCACTGGAGCTAGAAGTGAGCAAACAGGTACTCCTTTAGACGCTGCTGGAGCCAGATCATTTGTCTCTGTGATGGACAACGTTTGAAATTCGCCCTTAAGCGGGAGACGGCAGCCAGCAACAGTCAAATTGATCGCTGCTTATCACTTCTTTTGAGGTAGGTACAGTTATTTCAGATAGGGGAATGGGTAGGTTAAGTTATTCTAGGGTGGGGAATGCTTATGGGCAAGTCTTTATGCTTGATCGGAGGCGGATGAAGTGGCAAAAAAGGCTCGGCCTACACCATGACCATGCCACTCGTCAACCCAAAGTGAATATGAGCCACACAGGTTGGTTGAAATGGCGCAGCATGAATGATAGAACCTGGATCCAAGCGTCCCAGGATGCATTGCAGCGAAAACGTTCAACAATGTTCAGTGTGACCAATGTTTCTATCTTGGAAAATGAACTCGCATACTGTATAGAGTGTATTTGACATATCTTGTCTCAGGCTTTGCTTGCAGTCCTACCATATCGCAGAAAATGCAGAAGTGCAGTCAATGCAGCTTTTTACCTAAAATGGTAAAAAATGGTCAAAGCCTCATGCAGTGTATTACCTGCCCCTGGAATAACCTCAATGGAATTATAAGAATAATGCTGATAATAATACAAATTCTGGATGTCTGTTTTCAGCCTTACAAAGCCATAACTGTAGAAGTTTAGATTTATACGTAAAGCTAGATATTTGTAAAAATATCTATATTGATATATAACTATCTATTTATATAGCTAGATATATATCTATGCAGTAAGATACATTACATAGATAGATAGATAGACTGTATATAAGCCTGCAAGTCTTGCACTTGAAGCGGCTTTATGATGTCATTAAGGCTCGATGGTGACACGCGCACCCGGAACAAGGACCACAGGTTGTTAGCGGCCATTTTTCCGTCAGTCTCCACTGGAGCTAGAAGTGAGCAAACAGGTACTCCTTTAGACGCTGCTGGAGCCAGATCATTTGTCTCTGTGATGGACAACGTTTGAAATTCGCCCTTAAGCGGGAGACGGCAGCCAGCAACAGTCAAATTGATCGCTGCTTATCACTTCTTTTGAGGTAGGTACAGTTATTTCAGATAGGGGAATGGGTAGGTTAAGTTATTCTAGGGTGGGGAATGCTTATGGGCAAGTCTTTATGCTTGATCGGAGGCGGATGAAGTGGCAAAAAAGGCTCGGCCTACACCATGACCATGCCACTCGTCAACCCAAAGTGAATATGAGCCACACAGGTTGGTTGAAATGGCGCAGCATGAATGATAGAACCTGGATCCAAGCGTCCCAGGATGCATTGCAGCGAAAACGTTCAACAATGTTCAGTGTGACCAATGTTTCTATCTTGGAAAATGAACTCGCATACTGTATAGAGTGTATTTGACATATCTTGTCTCAGGCTTTGCTTGCAGTCCTACCATATCGCAGAAAATGCAGAAGTGCAGTCAATGCAGCTTTTTACCTAAAATGGTAAAAAATGGTCAAAGCCTCATGCAGTGTATTACCTGCCCCTGGAATAACCTCAATGGAATTATAAGAATAATGCTGATAATAATACAAATTCTGGATGTCTGTTTTCAGCCTTACAAAACCATAACTGTAGAAGTTTAGATTTATACGTAAAGCTAGATATTTGTAAAAATATCTATATTGATATATAACTATCTATTTATATAGCTAGATATATATCTATGCAGTAAGATACATTACATAGATAGATAGATAGACTGTATATAAGCCTGCAAGTCTTGCACTTGAAGCGGCTTTATGATGTCATTAAGGCTCGATGGTGACACGCGCACCCGGAACAAGGACCACAGGTTGTTAGCGGCCATTTTTCCGTCAGTCTCCACTGGAGCTAGAAGTGAGCAAACAGGTACTCCTTTAGACGCTGCTGGAGCCAGATCATTTGTCTCTGTGATGGACAACGTTTGAAATTCGCCCTTAAGCGGGAGACGGCAGCCAGCAACAGTCAAATTGATCGCTGCTTATCACTTCTTTTGAGGTAGGTACAGTTATTTCAGATAGGGGAATGGGTAGGTTAAGTTATTCTAGGGTGGGGAATGCTTATGGGCAAGTCTTTATGCTTGATCGGAGGCGGATGAAGTGGCAAAAAAGGCTCGGCCTACACCATGACCATGCCACTCGTCAACCCAAAGTGAATATGAGCCACACAGGTTGGTTGAAATGGCGCAGCATGAATGATAGAACCTGGATCCAAGCGTCCCAGGATGCATTGCAGCGAAAACGTTCAACAATGTTCAGTGTGACCAATGTTTCTATCTTGGAAAATGAACTCGCATACTGTATAGAGTGTATTTGACATATCTTGTCTCAGGCTTTGCTTGCAGTCCTACCATATCGCAGAAAATGCAGAAGTGCAGTCAATGCAGCTTTTTACCTAAAATGGTAAAAAATGGTCAAAGCCTCATGCAGTGTATTACCTGCCCCTGGAATAACCTCAATGGAATTATAAGAATAATGCTGATAATAATACAAATTCTGGATGTCTGTTTTCAGCCTTACAAAACCATAACTGTAGAAGTTTAGATTTATACGTAAAGCTAGATATTTGTAAAAATATCTATATTGATATATAACTATCTATTTATATAGCTAGATATATATCTATGCAGTAAGATACATTACATAGATAGATAGATAGACTGTATATAAGCCTGCAAGTCTTGCACTTGAAGCGGCTTTATGATGTCATTAAGGCTCGATGGTGACACGCGCACCCG
Source organism: Eleutherodactylus coqui (assembly GCF_035609145.1). Classification (NCBI taxonomy): domain Eukaryota; kingdom Metazoa; phylum Chordata; class Amphibia; order Anura; family Eleutherodactylidae; genus Eleutherodactylus; species Eleutherodactylus coqui. The sequence goes on from NW_027101843.1 coordinate 14,209, forward strand.
GAACAAGGACCACAGGTTGTTAGCGGCCATTTTTCCGTCAGTCTCCACTGGAGCTAGAAGTGAGCAAACAGGTACTCCTTTAGACGCTGCTGGAGCCAGATCATTTGTCTCTGTGATGGACAACGTTTGAAATTCGCCCTTAAGCGGGAGACGGCAGCCAGCAACAGTCAAATTGATCGCTGCTTATCACTTCTTTTGAGGTAGGTACAGTTATTTCAGATAGGGGAATGGGTAGGTTAAGTTATTCTAGGGTGGGGAATGCTTATGGGCAAGTCTTTATGCTTGATCGGAGGCGGATGAAGTGGCAAAAAAGGCTCGGCCTACACCATGACCATGCCACTCGTCAACCCAAAGTGAATATGAGCCACACAGGTTGGTTGAAATGGCGCAGCATGAATGATAGAACCTGGATCCAAGCGTCCCAGGATGCATTGCAGCGAAAACGTTCAACAATGTTCAGTGTGACCAATGTTTCTATCTTGGAAAATGAACTCGCATACTGTATAGAGTGTATTTGACATATCTTGTCTCAGGCTTTGCTTGCAGTCCTACCATATCGCAGAAAATGCAGAAGTGCAGTCAATGCAGCTTTTTACCTAAAATGGTAAAAAATGGTCAAAGCCTCATGCAGTGTATTACCTGCCCCTGGAATAACCTCAATGGAATTATAAGAATAATGCTGATAATAATACAAATTCTGGATGTCTGTTTTCAGCCTTACAAAACCATAACTGTAGAAGTTTAGATTTATACGTAAAGCTAGATATTTGTAAAAATATCTATATTGATATATAACTATCTATTTATATAGCTAGATATATATCTATGCAGTAAGATACATTACATAGATAGATAGATAGACTGTATATAAGCCTGCAAGTCTTGCACTTGAAGCGGCTTTATGATGTCATTAAGGCTCGATGGTGACACGCGCACCCGGAACAAGGACCACAGGTTGTTAGCGGCCATTTTTCCGTCAGTCTCCACTGGAGCTAGAAGTGAGCAAACAGGTACTCCTTTAGACGCTGCTGGAGCCAGATCATTTGTCTCTGTGATGGACAACGTTTGAAATTCGCCCTTAAGCGGGAGACGGCAGCCAGCAACAGTCAAATTGATCGCTGCTTATCACTTCTTTTGAGGTAGGTACAGTTATTTCAGATAGGGGAATGGGTAGGTTAAGTTATTCTAGGGTGGGGAATGCTTATGGGCAAGTCTTTATGCTTGATCGGAGGCGGATGAAGTGGCAAAAAAGGCTCGGCCTACACCATGACCATGCCACTCGTCAACCCAAAGTGAATATGAGCCACACAGGTTGGTTGAAATGGCGCAGCATGAATGATAGAACCTGGATCCAAGCGTCCCAGGATGCATTGCAGCGAAAACGTTCAACAATGTTCAGTGTGACCAATGTTTCTATCTTGGAAAATGAACTCGCATACTGTATAGAGTGTATTTGACATATCTTGTCTCAGGCTTTGCTTGCAGTCCTACCATATCGCAGAAAATGCAGAAGTGCAGTCAATGCAGCTTTTTACCTAAAATGGTAAAAAATGGTCAAAGCCTCATGCAGTGTATTACCTGCCCCTGGAATAACCTCAATGGAATTATAAGAATAATGCTGATAATAATACAAATTCTGGATGTCTGTTTTCAGCCTTACAAAGCCATAACTGTAGAAGTTTAGATTTATACGTAAAGCTAGATATTTGTAAAAATATCTATATTGATATATAACTATCTATTTATATAGCTAGATATATATCTATGCAGTAAGATACATTACATAGATAGATAGATAGACTGTATATAAGCCTGCAAGTCTTGCACTTGAAGCGGCTTTATGATGTCATTAAGGCTCGATGGTGACACGCGCACCCGGAACAAGGACCACAGGTTGTTAGCGGCCATTTTTCCGTCAGTCTCCACTGGAGCTAGAAGTGAGCAAACAGGTACTCCTTTAGACGCTGCTGGAGCCAGATCATTTGTCTCTGTGATGGACAACGTTTGAAATTCGCCCTTAAGCGGGAGACGGCAGCCAGCAACAGTCAAATTGATCGCTGCTTATCACTTCTTTTGAGGTAGGTACAGTTATTTCAGATAGGGGAATGGGTAGGTTAAGTTATTCTAGGGTGGGGAATGCTTATGGGCAAGTCTTTATGCTTGATCGGAGGCGGATGAAGTGGCAAAAAAGGCTCGGCCTACACCATGACCATGCCACTCGTCAACCCAAAGTGAATATGAGCCACACAGGTTGGTTGAAATGGCGCAGCATGAATGATAGAACCTGGATCCAAGCGTCCCAGGATGCATTGCAGCGAAAACGTTCAACAATGTTCAGTGTGACCAATGTTTCTATCTTGGAAAATGAACTCGCATACTGTATAGAGTGTATTTGACATATCTTGTCTCAGGCTTTGCTTGCAGTCCTACCATATCGCAGAAAATGCAGAAGTGCAGTCAATGCAGCTTTTTACCTAAAATGGTAAAAAATGGTCAAAGCCTCATGCAGTGTATTACCTGCCCCTGGAATAACCTCAATGGAATTATAAGAATAATGCTGATAATAATACAAATTCTGGATGTCTGTTTTCAGCCTTACAAAACCATAACTGTAGAAGTTTAGATTTATACGTAAAGCTAGATATTTGTAAAAATATCTATATTGATATATAACTATCTATTTATATAGCTAGATATATATCTATGCAGTAAGATACATTACATAGATAGATAGATAGACTGTATATAAGCCTGCAAGTCTTGCACTTGAAGCGGCTTTATGATGTCATTAAGGCTCGATGGTGACACGCGCACCCGGAACAAGGACCACAGGTTGTTAGCGGCCATTTTTCCGTCAGTCTCCACTGGAGCTAGAAGTGAGCAAACAGGTACTCCTTTAGACGCTGCTGGAGCCAGATCATTTGTCTCTGTGATGGACAACGTTTGAAATTCGCCCTTAAGCGGGAGACGGCAGCCAGCAACAGTCAAATTGATCGCTGCTTATCACTTCTTTTGAGGTAGGTACAGTTATTTCAGATAGGGGAATGGGTAGGTTAAGTTATTCTAGGGTGGGGAATGCTTATGGGCAAGTCTTTATGCTTGATCGGAGGCGGATGAAGTGGCAAAAAAGGCTCGGCCTACACCATGACCATGCCACTCGTCAACCCAAAGTGAATATGAGCCACACAGGTTGGTTGAAATGGCGCAGCATGAATGATAGAACCTGGATCCAAGCGTCCCAGGATGCATTGCAGCGAAAACGTTCAACAATGTTCAGTGTGACCAATGTTTCTATCTTGGAAAATGAACTCGCATACTGTATAGAGTGTATTTGACATATCTTGTCTCAGGCTTTGCTTGCAGTCCTACCATATCGCAGAAAATGCAGAAGTGCAGTCAATGCAGCTTTTTACCTAAAATGGTAAAAAATGGTCAAAGCCTCATGCAGTGTATTACCTGCCCCTGGAATAACCTCAATGGAATTATAAGAATAATGCTGATAATAATACAAATTCTGGATGTCTGTTTTCAGCCTTACAAAGCCATAACTGTAGAAGTTTAGATTTATACGTAAAGCTAGATATTTGTAAAAATATCTATATTGATATATAACTATCTATTTATATAGCTAGATATATATCTATGCAGTAAGATACATTACATAGATAGATAGATAGACTGTATATAAGCCTGCAAGTCTTGCACTTGAAGCGGCTTTATGATGTCATTAAGGCTCGATGGTGACACGCGCACCCGGAACAAGGACCACAGGTTGTTAGCGGCCATTTTTCCGTCAGTCTCCACTGGAGCTAGAAGTGAGCAAACAGGTACTCCTTTAGACGCTGCTGGAGCCAGATCATTTGTCTCTGTGATGGACAACGTTTGAAATTCGCCCTTAAGCGGGAGACGGCAGCCAGCAACAGTCAAATTGATCGCTGCTTATCACTTCTTTTGAGGTAGGTACAGTTATTTCAGATAGGGGAATGGGTAGGTTAAGTTATTCTAGGGTGGGGAATGCTTATGGGCAAGTCTTTATGCTTGATCGGAGGCGGATGAAGTGGCAAAAAAGGCTCGGCCTACACCATGACCATGCCACTCGTCAACCCAAAGTGAATATGAGCCACACAGGTTGGTTGAAATGGCGCAGCATGAATGATAGAACCTGGATCCAAGCGTCCCAGGATGCATTGCAGCGAAAACGTTCAACAATGTTCAGTGTGACCAATGTTTCTATCTTGGAAAATGAACTCGCATACTGTATAGAGTGTATTTGACATATCTTGTCTCAGGCTTTGCTTGCAGTCCTACCATATCGCAGAAAATGCAGAAGTGCAGTCAATGCAGCTTTTTACCTAAAATGGTAAAAAATGGTCAAAGCCTCATGCAGTGTATTACCTGCCCCTGGAATAACCTCAATGGAATTATAAGAATAATGCTGATAATAATACAAATTCTGGATGTCTGTTTTCAGCCTTACAAAACCATAACTGTAGAAGTTTAGATTTATACGTAAAGCTAGATATTTGTAAAAATATCTATATTGATATATAACTATCTATTTATATAGCTAGATATATATCTATGCAGTAAGATACATTGCATAGATAGATAGATAGACTGTATATAAGCCTGCAAGTCTTGCACTTGAAGCGGCTTTATGATGTCATTAAGGCTCGATGGTGACACGCGCACCCGGAACAAGGACCACAGGTTGTTAGCGGCCATTTTTCCGTCAGTCTCCACTGGAGCTAGAAGTGAGCAAACAGGTACTCCTTTAGACGCTGCTGGAGCCAGATCATTTGTCTCTGTGATGGACAACGTTTGAAATTCGCCCTTAAGCGGGAGACGGCAGCCAGCAACAGTCAAATTGATCGCTGCTTATCACTTCTTTTGAGGTAGGTACAGTTATTTCAGATAGGGGAATGGGTAGGTTAAGTTATTCTAGGGTGGGGAATGCTTATGGGCAAGTCTTTATGCTTGATCGGAGGCGGATGAAGTGGCAAAAAAGGCTCGGCCTACACCATGACCATGCCACTCGTCAACCCAAAGTGAATATGAGCCACACAGGTTGGTTGAAATGGCGCAGCATGAATGATAGAACCTGGATCCAAGCGTCCCAGGATGCATTGCAGCGAAAACGTTCAACAATGTTCAGTGTGACCAATGTTTCTATCTTGGAAAATGAACTCGCATACTGTATAGAGTGTATTTGACATATCTTGTCTCAGGCTTTGCTTGCAGTCCTACCATATCGCAGAAAATGCAGAAGTGCAGTCAATGCAGCTTTTTACCTAAAATGGTAAAAAATGGTCAAAGCCTCATGCAGTGTATTACCTGCCCCTGGAATAACCTCAATGGAATTATAAGAATAATGCTGATAATAATACAAATTCTGGATGTCTGTTTTCAGCCTTACAAAGCCATAACTGTAGAAGTTTAGATTTATACGTAAAGCTAGATATTTGTAAAAATATCTATATTGATATATAACTATCTATTTATATAGCTAGATATATATCTATGCAGTAAGATACATTACATAGATAGATAGATAGACTGTATATAAGCCTGCAAGTCTTGCACTTGAAGCGGCTTTATGATGTCATTAAGGCTCGATGGTGACACGCGCACCCGGAACAAGGACCACAGGTTGTTAGCGGCCATTTTTCCGTCAGTCTCCACTGGAGCTAGAAGTGAGCAAACAGGTACTCCTTTAGACGCTGCTGGAGCCAGATCATTTGTCTCTGTGATGGACAACGTTTGAAATTCGCCCTTAAGCGGGAGACGGCAGCCAGCAACAGTCAAATTGATCGCTGCTTATCACTTCTTTTGAGGTAGGTACAGTTATTTCAGATAGGGGAATGGGTAGGTTAAGTTATTCTAGGGTGGGGAATGCTTATGGGCAAGTCTTTATGCTTGATCGGAGGCGGATGAAGTGGCAAAAAAGGCTCGGCCTACACCATGACCATGCCACTCGTCAACCCAAAGTGAATATGAGCCACACAGGTTGGTTGAAATGGCGCAGCATGAATGATAGAACCTGGATCCAAGCGTCCCAGGATGCATTGCAGCGAAAACGTTCAACAATGTTCAGTGTGACCAATGTTTCTATCTTGGAAAATGAACTCGCATACTGTATAGAGTGTATTTGACATATCTTGTCTCAGGCTTTGCTTGCAGTCCTACCATATCGCAGAAAATGCAGAAGTGCAGTCAATGCAGCTTTTTACCTAAAATGGTAAAAAATGGTCAAAGCCTCATGCAGTGTATTACCTGCCCCTGGAATAACCTCAATGGAATTATAAGAATAATGCTGATAATAATACAAATTCTGGATGTCTGTTTTCAGCCTTACAAAACCATAACTGTAGAAGTTTAGATTTATACGTAAAGCTAGATATTTGTAAAAATATCTATATTGATATATAACTATCTATTTATATAGCTAGATATATATCTATGCAGTAAGATACATTACATAGATAGATAGATAGACTGTATATAAGCCTGCAAGTCTTGCACTTGAAGCGGCTTTATGATGTCATTAAGGCTCGATGGTGACACGCGCACCCGGAACAAGGACCACAGGTTGTTAGCGGCCATTTTTCCGTCAGTCTCCACTGGAGCTAGAAGTGAGCAAACAGGTACTCCTTTAGACGCTGCTGGAGCCAGATCATTTGTCTCTGTGATGGACAACGTTTGAAATTCGCCCTTAAGCGGGAGACGGCAGCCAGCAACAGTCAAATTGATCGCTGCTTATCACTTCTTTTGAGGTAGGTACAGTTATTTCAGATAGGGGAATGGGTAGGTTAAGTTATTCTAGGGTGGGGAATGCTTATGGGCAAGTCTTTATGCTTGATCGGAGGCGGATGAAGTGGCAAAAAAGGCTCGGCCTACACCATGACCATGCCACTCGTCAACCCAAAGTGAATATGAGCCACACAGGTTGGTTGAAATGGCGCAGCATGAATGATAGAACCTGGATCCAAGCGTCCCAGGATGCATTGCAGCGAAAACGTTCAACAATGTTCAGTGTGACCAATGTTTCTATCTTGGAAAATGAACTCGCATACTGTATAGAGTGTATTTGACATATCTTGTCTCAGGCTTTGCTTGCAGTCCTACCATATCGCAGAAAATGCAGAAGTGCAGTCAATGCAGCTTTTTACCTAAAATGGTAAAAAATGGTCAAAGCCTCATGCAGTGTATTACCTGCCCCTGGAATAACCTCAATGGAATTATAAGAATAATGCTGATAATAATACAAATTCTGGATGTCTGTTTTCAGCCTTACAAAGCCATAACTGTAGAAGTTTAGATTTATACGTAAAGCTAGATATTTGTAAAAATATCTATATTGATATATAACTATCTATTTATATAGCTAGATATATATCTATGCAGTAAGATACATTACATAGATAGATAGATAGACTGTATATAAGCCTGCAAGTCTTGCACTTGAAGCGGCTTTATGATGTCATTAAGGCTCGATGGTGACACGCGCACCCGGAACAAGGACCACAGGTTGTTAGCGGCCATTTTTCCGTCAGTCTCCACTGGAGCTAGAAGTGAGCAAACAGGTACTCCTTTAGACGCTGCTGGAGCCAGATCATTTGTCTCTGTGATGGACAACGTTTGAAATTCGCCCTTAAGCGGGAGACGGCAGCCAGCAACAGTCAAATTGATCGCTGCTTATCACTTCTTTTGAGGTAGGTACAGTTATTTCAGATAGGGGAATGGGTAGGTTAAGTTATTCTAGGGTGGGGAATGCTTATGGGCAAGTCTTTATGCTTGATCGGAGGCGGATGAAGTGGCAAAAAAGGCTCGGCCTACACCATGACCATGCCACTCGTCAACCCAAAGTGAATATGAGCCACACAGGTTGGTTGAAATGGCGCAGCATGAATGATAGAACCTGGATCCAAGCGTCCCAGGATGCATTGCAGCGAAAACGTTCAACAATGTTCAGTGTGACCAATGTTTCTATCTTGGAAAATGAACTCGCATACTGTATAGAGTGTATTTGACATATCTTGTCTCAGGCTTTGCTTGCAGTCCTACCATATCGCAGAAAATGCAGAAGTGCAGTCAATGCAGCTTTTTACCTAAAATGGTAAAAAATGGTCAAAGCCTCATGCAGTGTATTACCTGCCCCTGGAATAACCTCAATGGAATTATAAGAATAATGCTGATAATAATACAAATTCTGGATGTCTGTTTTCAGCCTTACAAAACCATAACTGTAGAAGTTTAGATTTATACGTAAAGCTAGATATTTGTAAAAATATCTATATTGATATATAACTATCTATTTATATAGCTAGATATATATCTATGCAGTAAGATACATTGCATAGATAGATAGATAGACTGTATATAAGCCTGCAAGTCTTGCACTTGAAGCGGCTTTATGATGTCATTAAGGCTCGATGGTGACACGCGCACCCGGAACAAGGACCACAGGTTGTTAGCGGCCATTTTTCCGTCAGTCTCCACTGGAGCTAGAAGTGAGCAAACAGGTACTCCTTTAGACGCTGCTGGAGCCAGATCATTTGTCTCTGTGATGGACAACGTTTGAAATTCGCCCTTAAGCGGGAGACGGCAGCCAGCAACAGTCAAATTGATCGCTGCTTATCACTTCTTTTGAGGTAGGTACAGTTATTTCAGATAGGGGAATGGGTAGGTTAAGTTATTCTAGGGTGGGGAATGCTTATGGGCAAGTCTTTATGCTTGATCGGAGGCGGATGAAGTGGCAAAAAAGGCTCGGCCTACACCATGACCATGCCACTCGTCAACCCAAAGTGAATATGAGCCACACAGGTTGGTTGAAATGGCGCAGCATGAATGATAGAACCTGGATCCAAGCGTCCCAGGATGCATTGCAGCGAAAACGTTCAACAATGTTCAGTGTGACCAATGTTTCTATCTTGGAAAATGAACTCGCATACTGTATAGAGTGTATTTGACATATCTTGTCTCAGGCTTTGCTTGCAGTCCTACCATATCGCAGAAAATGCAGAAGTGCAGTCAATGCAGCTTTTTACCTAAAATGGTAAAAAATGGTCAAAGCCTCATGCAGTGTATTACCTGCCCCTGGAATAACCTCAATGGAATTATAAGAATAATGCTGATAATAATACAAATTCTGGATGTCTGTTTTCAGCCTTACAAAGCCATAACTGTAGAAGTTTAGATTTATACGTAAAGCTAGATATTTGTAAAAATATCTATATTGATATATAACTATCTATTTATATAGCTAGATATATATCTATGCAGTAAGATACATTACATAGATAGATAGATAGACTGTATATAAGCCTGCAAGTCTTGCACTTGAAGCGGCTTTATGATGTCATTAAGGCTCGATGGTGACACGCGCACCCGGAACAAGGACCACAGGTTGTTAGCGGCCATTTTTCCGTCAGTCTCCACTGGAGCTAGAAGTGAGCAAACAGGTACTCCTTTAGACGCTGCTGGAGCCAGATCATTTGTCTCTGTGATGGACAACGTTTGAAATTCGCCCTTAAGCGGGAGACGGCAGCCAGCAACAGTCAAATTGATCGCTGCTTATCACTTCTTTTGAGGTAGGTACAGTTATTTCAGATAGGGGAATGGGTAGGTTAAGTTATTCTAGGGTGGGGAATGCTTATGGGCAAGTCTTTATGCTTGATCGGAGGCGGATGAAGTGGCAAAAAAGGCTCGGCCTACACCATGACCATGCCACTCGTCAACCCAAAGTGAATATGAGCCACACAGGTTGGTTGAAATGGCGCAGCATGAATGATAGAACCTGGATCCAAGCGTCCCAGGATGCATTGCAGCGAAAACGTTCAACAATGTTCAGTGTGACCAATGTTTCTATCTTGGAAAATGAACTCGCATACTGTATAGAGTGTATTTGACATATCTTGTCTCAGGCTTTGCTTGCAGTCCTACCATATCGCAGAAAATGCAGAAGTGCAGTCAATGCAGCTTTTTACCTAAAATGGTAAAAAATGGTCAAAGCCTCATGCAGTGTATTACCTGCCCCTGGAATAACCTCAATGGAATTATAAGAATAATGCTGATAATAATACAAATTCTGGATGTCTGTTTTCAGCCTTACAAAACCATAACTGTAGAAGTTTAGATTTATACGTAAAGCTAGATATTTGTAAAAATATCTATATTGATATATAACTATCTATTTATATAGCTAGATATATATCTATGCAGTAAGATACATTGCATAGATAGATAGATAGACTGTATATAAGCCTGCAAGTCTTGCACTTGAAGCGGCTTTATGATGTCATTAAGGCTCGATGGTGACACGCGCACCCGGAACAAGGACCACAGGTTGTTAGCGGCCATTTTTCCGTCAGTCTCCACTGGAGCTAGAAGTGAGCAAACAGGTACTCCTTTAGACGCTGCTGGAGCCAGATCATTTGTCTCTGTGATGGACAACGTTTGAAATTCGCCCTTAAGCGGGAGACGGCAGCCAGCAACAGTCAAATTGATCGCTGCTTATCACTTCTTTTGAGGTAGGTACAGTTATTTCAGATAGGGGAATGGGTAGGTTAAGTTATTCTAGGGTGGGGAATGCTTATGGGCAAGTCTTTATGCTTGATCGGAGGCGGATGAAGTGGCAAAAAAGGCTCGGCCTACACCATGACCATGCCACTCGTCAACCCAAAGTGAATATGAGCCACACAGGTTGGTTGAAATGGCGCAGCATGAATGATAGAACCTGGATCCAAGCGTCCCAGGATGCATTGCAGCGAAAACGTTCAACAATGTTCAGTGTGACCAATGTTTCTATCTTGGAAAATGAACTCGCATACTGTATAGAGTGTATTTGACATATCTTGTCTCAGGCTTTGCTTGCAGTCCTACCATATCGCAGAAAATGCAGAAGTGCAGTCAATGCAGCTTTTTACCTAAAATGGTAAAAAATGGTCAAAGCCTCATGCAGTGTATTACCTGCCCCTGGAATAACCTCAATGGAATTATAAGAATAATGCTGATAATAATACAAATTCTGGATGTCTGTTTTCAGCCTTACAAAGCCATAACTGTAGAAGTTTAGATTTATACGTAAAGCTAGATATTTGTAAAAATATCTATATTGATATATAACTATCTATTTATATAGCTAGATATATATCTATGCAGTAAGATACATTACATAGATAGATAGATAGACTGTATATAAGCCTGCAAGTCTTGCACTTGAAGCGGCTTTATGATGTCATTAAGGCTCGATGGTGACACGCGCACCCGGAACAAGGACCACAGGTTGTTAGCGGCCATTTTTCCGTCAGTCTCCACTGGAGCTAGAAGTGAGCAAACAGGTACTCCTTTAGACGCTGCTGGAGCCAGATCATTTGTCTCTGTGATGGACAACGTTTGAAATTCGCCCTTAAGCGGGAGACGGCAGCCAGCAACAGTCAAATTGATCGCTGCTTATCACTTCTTTTGAGGTAGGTACAGTTATTTCAGATAGGGGAATGGGTAGGTTAAGTTATTCTAGGGTGGGGAATGCTTATGGGCAAGTCTTTATGCTTGATCGGAGGCGGATGAAGTGGCAAAAAAGGCTCGGCCTACACCATGACCATGCCACTCGTCAACCCAAAGTGAATATGAGCCACACAGGTTGGTTGAAATGGCGCAGCATGAATGATAGAACCTGGATCCAAGCGTCCCAGGATGCATTGCAGCGAAAACGTTCAACAATGTTCAGTGTGACCAATGTTTCTATCTTGGAAAATGAACTCGCATACTGTATAGAGTGTATTTGACATATCTTGTCTCAGGCTTTGCTTGCAGTCCTACCATATCGCAGAAAATGCAGAAGTGCAGTCAATGCAGCTTTTTACCTAAAATGGTAAAAAATGGTCAAAGCCTCATGCAGTGTATTACCTGCCCCTGGAATAACCTCAATGGAATTATAAGAATAATGCTGATAATAATACAAATTCTGGATGTCTGTTTTCAGCCTTACAAAACCATAACTGTAGAAGTTTAGATTTATACGTAAAGCTAGATATTTGTAAAAATATCTATATTGATATATAACTATCTATTTATATAGCTAGATATATATCTATGCAGTAAGATACATTACATAGATAGATAGATAGACTGTATATAAGCCTGCAAGTCTTGCACTTGAAGCGGCTTTATGATGTCATTAAGGCTCGATGGTGACACGCGCACCCGGAACAAGGACCACAGGTTGTTAGCGGCCATTTTTCCGTCAGTCTCCACTGGAGCTAGAAGTGAGCAAACAGGTACTCCTTTAGACGCTGCTGGAGCCAGATCATTTGTCTCTGTGATGGACAACGTTTGAAATTCGCCCTTAAGCGGGAGACGGCAGCCAGCAACAGTCAAATTGATCGCTGCTTATCACTTCTTTTGAGGTAGGTACAGTTATTTCAGATAGGGGAATGGGTAGGTTAAGTTATTCTAGGGTGGGGAATGCTTATGGGCAAGTCTTTATGCTTGATCGGAGGCGGATGAAGTGGCAAAAAAGGCTCGGCCTACACCATGACCATGCCACTCGTCAACCCAAAGTGAATATGAGCCACACAGGTTGGTTGAAATGGCGCAGCATGAATGATAGAACCTGGATCCAAGCGTCCCAGGATGCATTGCAGCGAAAACGTTCAACAATGTTCAGTGTGACCAATGTTTCTATCTTGGAAAATGAACTCGCATACTGTATAGAGTGTATTTGACATATCTTGTCTCAGGCTTTGCTTGCAGTCCTACCATATCGCAGAAAATGCAGAAGTGCAGTCAATGCAGCTTTTTACCTAAAATGGTAAAAAATGGTCAAAGCCTCATGCAGTGTATTACCTGCCCCTGGAATAACCTCAATGGAATTATAAGAATAATGCTGATAATAATACAAATTCTGGATGTCTGTTTTCAGCCTTACAAAGCCATAACTGTAGAAGTTTAGATTTATACGTAAAGCTAGATATTTGTAAAAATATCTATATTGATATATAACTATCTATTTATATAGCTAGATATATATCTATGCAGTAAGATACATTACATAGATAGATAGATAGACTGTATATAAGCCTGCAAGTCTTGCACTTGAAGCGGCTTTATGATGTCATTAAGGCTCGATGGTGACACGCGCACCCGGAACAAGGACCACAGGTTGTTAGCGGCCATTTTTCCGTCAGTCTCCACTGGAGCTAGAAGTGAGCAAACAGGTACTCCTTTAGACGCTGCTGGAGCCAGATCATTTGTCTCTGTGATGGACAACGTTTGAAATTCGCCCTTAAGCGGGAGACGGCAGCCAGCAACAGTCAAATTGATCGCTGCTTATCACTTCTTTTGAGGTAGGTACAGTTATTTCAGATAGGGGAATGGGTAGGTTAAGTTATTCTAGGGTGGGGAATGCTTATGGGCAAGTCTTTATGCTTGATCGGAGGCGGATGAAGTGGCAAAAAAGGCTCGGCCTACACCATGACCATGCCACTCGTCAACCCAAAGTGAATATGAGCCACACAGGTTGGTTGAAATGGCGCAGCATGAATGATAGAACCTGGATCCAAGCGTCCCAGGATGCATTGCAGCGAAAACGTTCAACAATGTTCAGTGTGACCAATGTTTCTATCTTGGAAAATGAACTCGCATACTGTATAGAGTGTATTTGACATATCTTGTCTCAGGCTTTGCTTGCAGTCCTACCATATCGCAGAAAATGCAGAAGTGCAGTCAATGCAGCTTTTTACCTAAAATGGTAAAAAATGGTCAAAGCCTCATGCAGTGTATTACCTGCCCCTGGAATAACCTCAATGGAATTATAAGAATAATGCTGATAATAATACAAATTCTGGATGTCTGTTTTCAGCCTTACAAAACCATAACTGTAGAAGTTTAGATTTATACGTAAAGCTAGATATTTGTAAAAATATCTATATTGATATATAACTATCTATTTATATAGCTAGATATATATCTATGCAGTAAGATACATTACATAGATAGATAGATAGACTGTATATAAGCCTGCAAGTCTTGCACTTGAAGCGGCTTTATGATGTCATTAAGGCTCGATGGTGACACGCGCACCCGGAACAAGGACCACAGGTTGTTAGCGGCCATTTTTCCGTCAGTCTCCACTGGAGCTAGAAGTGAGCAAACAGGTACTCCTTTAGACGCTGCTGGAGCCAGATCATTTGTCTCTGTGATGGACAACGTTTGAAATTCGCCCTTAAGCGGGAGACGGCAGCCAGCAACAGTCAAATTGATCGCTGCTTATCACTTCTTTTGAGGTAGGTACAGTTATTTCAGATAGGGGAATGGGTAGGTTAAGTTATTCTAGGGTGGGGAATGCTTATGGGCAAGTCTTTATGCTTGATCGGAGGCGGATGAAGTGGCAAAAAAGGCTCGGCCTACACCATGACCATGCCACTCGTCAACCCAAAGTGAATATGAGCCACACAGGTTGGTTGAAATGGCGCAGCATGAATGATAGAACCTGGATCCAAGCGTCCCAGGATGCATTGCAGCGAAAACGTTCAACAATGTTCAGTGTGACCAATGTTTCTATCTTGGAAAATGAACTCGCATACTGTATAGAGTGTATTTGACATATCTTGTCTCAGGCTTTGCTTGCAGTCCTACCATATCGCAGAAAATGCAGAAGTGCAGTCAATGCAGCTTTTTACCTAAAATGGTAAAAAATGGTCAAAGCCTCATGCAGTGTATTACCTGCCCCTGGAATAACCTCAATGGAATTATAAGAATAATGCTGATAATAATACAAATTCTGGATGTCTGTTTTCAGCCTTACAAAACCATAACTGTAGAAGTTTAGATTTATACGTAAAGCTAGATATTTGTAAAAATATCTATATTGATATATAACTATCTATTTATATAGCTAGATATATATCTATGCAGTAAGATACATTACATAGATAGATAGATAGACTGTATATAAGCCTGCAAGTCTTGCACTTGAAGCGGCTTTATGATGTCATTAAGGCTCGATGGTGACACGCGCACCCGGAACAAGGACCACAGGTTGTTAGCGGCCATTTTTCCGTCAGTCTCCACTGGAGCTAGAAGTGAGCAAACAGGTACTCCTTTAGACGCTGCTGGAGCCAGATCATTTGTCTCTGTGATGGACAACGTTTGAAATTCGCCCTTAAGCGGGAGACGGCAGCCAGCAACAGTCAAATTGATCGCTGCTTATCACTTCTTTTGAGGTAGGTACAGTTATTTCAGATAGGGGAATGGGTAGGTTAAGTTATTCTAGGGTGGGGAATGCTTATGGGCAAGTCTTTATGCTTGATCGGAGGCGGATGAAGTGGCAAAAAAGGCTCGGCCTACACCATGACCATGCCACTCGTCAACCCAAAGTGAATATGAGCCACACAGGTTGGTTGAAATGGCGCAGCATGAATGATAGAACCTGGATCCAAGCGTCCCAGGATGCATTGCAGCGAAAACGTTCAACAATGTTCAGTGTGACCAATGTTTCTATCTTGGAAAATGAACTCGCATACTGTATAGAGTGTATTTGACATATCTTGTCTCAGGCTTTGCTTGCAGTCCTACCATATCGCAGAAAATGCAGAAGTGCAGTCAATGCAGCTTTTTACCTAAAATGGTAAAAAATGGTCAAAGCCTCATGCAGTGTATTACCTGCCCCTGGAATAACCTCAATGGAATTATAAGAATAATGCTGATAATAATACAAATTCTGGATGTCTGTTTTCAGCCTTACAAAACCATAACTGTAGAAGTTTAGATTTATACGTAAAGCTAGATATTTGTAAAAATATCTATATTGATATATAACTATCTATTTATATAGCTAGATATATATCTATGCAGTAAGATACATTACATAGATAGATAGATAGACTGTATATAAGCCTGCAAGTCTTGCACTTGAAGCGGCTTTATGATGTCATTAAGGCTCGATGGTGACACGCGCACCCGGAACAAGGACCACAGGTTGTTAGCGGCCATTTTTCCGTCAGTCTCCACTGGAGCTAGAAGTGAGCAAACAGGTACTCCTTTAGACGCTGCTGGAGCCAGATCATTTGTCTCTGTGATGGACAACGTTTGAAATTCGCCCTTAAGCGGGAGACGGCAGCCAGCAACAGTCAAATTGATCGCTGCTTATCACTTCTTTTGAGGTAGGTACAGTTATTTCAGATAGGGGAATGGGTAGGTTAAGTTATTCTAGGGTGGGGAATGCTTATGGGCAAGTCTTTATGCTTGATCGGAGGCGGATGAAGTGGCAAAAAAGGCTCGGCCTACACCATGACCATGCCACTCGTCAACCCAAAGTGAATATGAGCCACACAGGTTGGTTGAAATGGCGCAGCATGAATGATAGAACCTGGATCCAAGCGTCCCAGGATGCATTGCAGCGAAAACGTTCAACAATGTTCAGTGTGACCAATGTTTCTATCTTGGAAAATGAACTCGCATACTGTATAGAGTGTATTTGACATATCTTGTCTCAGGCTTTGCTTGCAGTCCTACCATATCGCAGAAAATGCAGAAGTGCAGTCAATGCAGCTTTTTACCTAAAATGGTAAAAAATGGTCAAAGCCTCATGCAGTGTATTACCTGCCCCTGGAATAACCTCAATGGAATTATAAGAATAATGCTGATAATAATACAAATTCTGGATGTCTGTTTTCAGCCTTACAAAACCATAACTGTAGAAGTTTAGATTTATACGTAAAGCTAGATATTTGTAAAAATATCTATATTGATATATAACTATCTATTTATATAGCTAGATATATATCTATGCAGTAAGATACATTACATAGATAGATAGATAGACTGTATATAAGCCTGCAAGTCTTGCACTTGAAGCGGCTTTATGATGTCATTAAGGCTCGATGGTGACACGCGCACCCGGAACAAGGACCACAGGTTGTTAGCGGCCATTTTTCCGTCAGTCTCCACTGGAGCTAGAAGTGAGCAAACAGGTACTCCTTTAGACGCTGCTGGAGCCAGATCATTTGTCTCTGTGATGGACAACGTTTGAAATTCGCCCTTAAGCGGGAGACGGCAGCCAGCAACAGTCAAATTGATCGCTGCTTATCACTTCTTTTGAGGTAGGTACAGTTATTTCAGATAGGGGAATGGGTAGGTTAAGTTATTCTAGGGTGGGGAATGCTTATGGGCAAGTCTTTATGCTTGATCGGAGGCGGATGAAGTGGCAAAAAAGGCTCGGCCTACACCATGACCATGCCACTCGTCAACCCAAAGTGAATATGAGCCACACAGGTTGGTTGAAATGGCGCAGCATGAATGATAGAACCTGGATCCAAGCGTCCCAGGATGCATTGCAGCGAAAACGTTCAACAATGTTCAGTGTGACCAATGTTTCTATCTTGGAAAATGAACTCGCATACTGTATAGAGTGTATTTGACATATCTTGTCTCAGGCTTTGCTTGCAGTCCTACCATATCGCAGAAAATGCAGAAGTGCAGTCAATGCAGCTTTTTACCTAAAATGGTAAAAAATGGTCAAAGCCTCATGCAGTGTATTACCTGCCCCTGGAATAACCTCAATGGAATTATAAGAATAATGCTGATAATAATACAAATTCTGGATGTCTGTTTTCAGCCTTACAAAACCATAACTGTAGAAGTTTAGATTTATACGTAAAGCTAGATATTTGTAAAAATATCTATATTGATATATAACTATCTATTTATATAGCTAGATATATATCTATGCAGTAAGATACATTACATAGATAGATAGATAGACTGTATATAAGCCTGCAAGTCTTGCACTTGAAGCGGCTTTATGATGTCATTAAGGCTCGATGGTGACACGCGCACCCGGAACAAGGACCACAGGTTGTTAGCGGCCATTTTTCCGTCAGTCTCCACTGGAGCTAGAAGTGAGCAAACAGGTACTCCTTTAGACGCTGCTGGAGCCAGATCATTTGTCTCTGTGATGGACAACGTTTGAAATTCGCCCTTAAGCGGGAGACGGCAGCCAGCAACAGTCAAATTGATCGCTGCTTATCACTTCTTTTGAGGTAGGTACAGTTATTTCAGATAGGGGAATGGGTAGGTTAAGTTATTCTAGGGTGGGGAATGCTTATGGGCAAGTCTTTATGCTTGATCGGAGGCGGATGAAGTGGCAAAAAAGGCTCGGCCTACACCATGACCATGCCACTCGTCAACCCAAAGTGAATATGAGCCACACAGGTTGGTTGAAATGGCGCAGCATGAATGATAGAACCTGGATCCAAGCGTCCCAGGATGCATTGCAGCGAAAACGTTCAACAATGTTCAGTGTGACCAATGTTTCTATCTTGGAAAATGAACTCGCATACTGTATAGAGTGTATTTGACATATCTTGTCTCAGGCTTTGCTTGCAGTCCTACCATATCGCAGAAAATGCAGAAGTGCAGTCAATGCAGCTTTTTACCTAAAATGGTAAAAAATGGTCAAAGCCTCATGCAGTGTATTACCTGCCCCTGGAATAACCTCAATGGAATTATAAGAATAATGCTGATAATAATACAAATTCTGGATGTCTGTTTTCAGCCTTACAAAACCATAACTGTAGAAGTTTAGATTTATACGTAAAGCTAGATATTTGTAAAAATATCTATATTGATATATAACTATCTATTTATATAGCTAGATATATATCTATGCAGTAAGATACATTACATAGATAGATAGATAGACTGTATATAAGCCTGCAAGTCTTGCACTTGAAGCGGCTTTATGATGTCATTAAGGCTCGATGGTGACACGCGCACCCGGAACAAGGACCACAGGTTGTTAGCGGCCATTTTTCCGTCAGTCTCCACTGGAGCTAGAAGTGAGCAAACAGGTACTCCTTTAGACGCTGCTGGAGCCAGATCATTTGTCTCTGTGATGGACAACGTTTGAAATTCGCCCTTAAGCGGGAGACGGCAGCCAGCAACAGTCAAATTGATCGCTGCTTATCACTTCTTTTGAGGTAGGTACAGTTATTTCAGATAGGGGAATGGGTAGGTTAAGTTATTCTAGGGTGGGGAATGCTTATGGGCAAGTCTTTATGCTTGATCGGAGGCGGATGAAGTGGCAAAAAAGGCTCGGCCTACACCATGACCATGCCACTCGTCAACCCAAAGTGAATATGAGCCACACAGGTTGGTTGAAATGGCGCAGCATGAATGATAGAACCTGGATCCAAGCGTCCCAGGATGCATTGCAGCGAAAACGTTCAACAATGTTCAGTGTGACCAATGTTTCTATCTTGGAAAATGAACTCGCATACTGTATAGAGTGTATTTGACATATCTTGTCTCAGGCTTTGCTTGCAGTCCTACCATATCGCAGAAAATGCAGAAGTGCAGTCAATGCAGCTTTTTACCTAAAATGGTAAAAAATGGTCAAAGCCTCATGCAGTGTATTACCTGCCCCTGGAATAACCTCAATGGAATTATAAGAATAATGCTGATAATAATACAAATTCTGGATGTCTGTTTTCAGCCTTACAAAGCCATAACTGTAGAAGTTTAGATTTATACGTAAAGCTAGATATTTGTAAAAATATCTATATTGATATATAACTATCTATTTATATAGCTAGATATATATCTATGCAGTAAGATACATTACATAGATAGATAGATAGACTGTATATAAGCCTGCAAGTCTTGCACTTGAAGCGGCTTTATGATGTCATTAAGGCTCGATGGTGACACGCGCACCCGGAACAAGGACCACAGGTTGTTAGCGGCCATTTTTCCGTCAGTCTCCACTGGAGCTAGAAGTGAGCAAACAGGTACTCCTTTAGACGCTGCTGGAGCCAGATCATTTGTCTCTGTGATGGACAACGTTTGAAATTCGCCCTTAAGCGGGAGACGGCAGCCAGCAACAGTCAAATTGATCGCTGCTTATCACTTCTTTTGAGGTAGGTACAGTTATTTCAGATAGGGGAATGGGTAGGTTAAGTTATTCTAGGGTGGGGAATGCTTATGGGCAAGTCTTTATGCTTGATCGGAGGCGGATGAAGTGGCAAAAAAGGCTCGGCCTACACCATGACCATGCCACTCGTCAACCCAAAGTGAATATGAGCCACACAGGTTGGTTGAAATGGCGCAGCATGAATGATAGAACCTGGATCCAAGCGTCCCAGGATGCATTGCAGCGAAAACGTTCAACAATGTTCAGTGTGACCAATGTTTCTATCTTGGAAAATGAACTCGCATACTGTATAGAGTGTATTTGACATATCTTGTCTCAGGCTTTGCTTGCAGTCCTACCATATCGCAGAAAATGCAGAAGTGCAGTCAATGCAGCTTTTTACCTAAAATGGTAAAAAATGGTCAAAGCCTCATGCAGTGTATTACCTGCCCCTGGAATAACCTCAATGGAATTATAAGAATAATGCTGATAATAATACAAATTCTGGATGTCTGTTTTCAGCCTTACAAAGCCATAACTGTAGAAGTTTAGATTTATACGTAAAGCTAGATATTTGTAAAAATATCTATATTGATATATAACTATCTATTTATATAGCTAGATATATATCTATGCAGTAAGATACATTACATAGATAGATAGATAGACTGTATATAAGCCTGCAAGTCTTGCACTTGAAGCGGCTTTATGATGTCATTAAGGCTCGATGGTGACACGCGCACCCGGAACAAGGACCACAGGTTGTTAGCGGCCATTTTTCCGTCAGTCTCCACTGGAGCTAGAAGTGAGCAAACAGGTACTCCTTTAGACGCTGCTGGAGCCAGATCATTTGTCTCTGTGATGGACAACGTTTGAAATTCGCCCTTAAGCGGGAGACGGCAGCCAGCAACAGTCAAATTGATCGCTGCTTATCACTTCTTTTGAGGTAGGTACAGTTATTTCAGATAGGGGAATGGGTAGGTTAAGTTATTCTAGGGTGGGGAATGCTTATGGGCAAGTCTTTATGCTTGATCGGAGGCGGATGAAGTGGCAAAAAAGGCTCGGCCTACACCATGACCATGCCACTCGTCAACCCAAAGTGAATATGAGCCACACAGGTTGGTTGAAATGGCGCAGCATGAATGATAGAACCTGGATCCAAGCGTCCCAGGATGCATTGCAGCGAAAACGTTCAACAATGTTCAGTGTGACCAATGTTTCTATCTTGGAAAATGAACTCGCATACTGTATAGAGTGTATTTGACATATCTTGTCTCAGGCTTTGCTTGCAGTCCTACCATATCGCAGAAAATGCAGAAGTGCAGTCAATGCAGCTTTTTACCTAAAATGGTAAAAAATGGTCAAAGCCTCATGCAGTGTATTACCTGCCCCTGGAATAACCTCAATGGAATTATAAGAATAATGCTGATAATAATACAAATTCTGGATGTCTGTTTTCAGCCTTACAAAACCATAACTGTAGAAGTTTAGATTTATACGTAAAGCTAGATATTTGTAAAAATATCTATATTGATATATAACTATCTATTTATATAGCTAGATATATATCTATGCAGTAAGATACATTACATAGATAGATAGATAGACTGTATATAAGCCTGCAAGTCTTGCACTTGAAGCGGCTTTATGATGTCATTAAGGCTCGATGGTGACACGCGCACCCGGAACAAGGACCACAGGTTGTTAGCGGCCATTTTTCCGTCAGTCTCCACTGGAGCTAGAAGTGAGCAAACAGGTACTCCTTTAGACGCTGCTGGAGCCAGATCATTTGTCTCTGTGATGGACAACGTTTGAAATTCGCCCTTAAGCGGGAGACGGCAGCCAGCAACAGTCAAATTGATCGCTGCTTATCACTTCTTTTGAGGTAGGTACAGTTATTTCAGATAGGGGAATGGGTAGGTTAAGTTATTCTAGGGTGGGGAATGCTTATGGGCAAGTCTTTATGCTTGATCGGAGGCGGATGAAGTGGCAAAAAAGGCTCGGCCTACACCATGACCATGCCACTCGTCAACCCAAAGTGAATATGAGCCACACAGGTTGGTTGAAATGGCGCAGCATGAATGATAGAACCTGGATCCAAGCGTCCCAGGATGCATTGCAGCGAAAACGTTCAACAATGTTCAGTGTGACCAATGTTTCTATCTTGGAAAATGAACTCGCATACTGTATAGAGTGTATTTGACATATCTTGTCTCAGGCTTTGCTTGCAGTCCTACCATATCGCAGAAAATGCAGAAGTGCAGTCAATGCAGCTTTTTACCTAAAATGGTAAAAAATGGTCAAAGCCTCATGCAGTGTATTACCTGCCCCTGGAATAACCTCAATGGAATTATAAGAATAATGCTGATAATAATACAAATTCTGGATGTCTGTTTTCAGCCTTACAAAGCCATAACTGTAGAAGTTTAGATTTATACGTAAAGCTAGATATTTGTAAAAATATCTATATTGATATATAACTATCTATTTATATAGCTAGATATATGTCTATGCAGTAAGATACATTACATAGATAGATAGATAGACTGTATATAAGCCTGCAAGTCTTGCACTTGAAGCGGCTTTATGATGTCATTAAGGCTCGATGGTGACACGCGCACCCGGAACAAGGACCACAGGTTGTTAGCGGCCATTTTTCCGTCAGTCTCCACTGGAGCTAGAAGTGAGCAAACAGGTACTCCTTTAGACGCTGCTGGAGCCAGATCATTTGTCTCTGTGATGGACAACGTTTGAAATTCGCCCTTAAGCGGGAGACGGCAGCCAGCAACAGTCAAATTGATCGCTGCTTATCACTTCTTTTGAGGTAGGTACAGTTATTTCAGATAGGGGAATGGGTAGGTTAAGTTATTCTAGGGTGGGGAATGCTTATGGGCAAGTCTTTATGCTTGATCGGAGGCGGATGAAGTGGCAAAAAAGGCTCGGCCTACACCATGACCATGCCACTCGTCAACCCAAAGTGAATATGAGCCACACAGGTTGGTTGAAATGGCGCAGCATGAATGATAGAACCTGGATCCAAGCGTCCCAGGATGCATTGCAGCGAAAACGTTCAACAATGTTCAGTGTGACCAATGTTTCTATCTTGGAAAATGAACTCGCATACTGTATAGAGTGTATTTGACATATCTTGTCTCAGGCTTTGCTTGCAGTCCTACCATATCGCAGAAAATGCAGAAGTGCAGTCAATGCAGCTTTTTACCTAAAATGGTAAAAAATGGTCAAAGCCTCATGCAGTGTATTACCTGCCCCTGGAATAACCTCAATGGAATTATAAGAATAATGCTGATAATAATACAAATTCTGGATGTCTGTTTTCAGCCTTACAAAGCCATAACTGTAGAAGTTTAGATTTATACGTAAAGCTAGATATTTGTAAAAATATCTATATTGATATATAACTATCTATTTATATAGCTAGATATATATCTATGCAGTAAGATACATTACATAGATAGATAGATAGACTGTATATAAGCCTGCAAGTCTTGCACTTGAAGCGGCTTTATGATGTCATTAAGGCTCGATGGTGACACGCGCACCCGGAACAAGGACCACAGGTTGTTAGCGGCCATTTTTCCGTCAGTCTCCACTGGAGCTAGAAGTGAGCAAACAGGTACTCCTTTAGACGCTGCTGGAGCCAGATCATTTGTCTCTGTGATGGACAACGTTTGAAATTCGCCCTTAAGCGGGAGACGGCAGCCAGCAACAGTCAAATTGATCGCTGCTTATCACTTCTTTTGAGGTAGGTACAGTTATTTCAGATAGGGGAATGGGTAGGTTAAGTTATTCTAGGGTGGGGAATGCTTATGGGCAAGTCTTTATGCTTGATCGGAGGCGGATGAAGTGGCAAAAAAGGCTCGGCCTACACCATGACCATGCCACTCGTCAACCCAAAGTGAATATGAGCCACACAGGTTGGTTGAAATGGCGCAGCATGAATGATAGAACCTGGATCCAAGCGTCCCAGGATGCATTGCAGCGAAAACGTTCAACAATGTTCAGTGTGACCAATGTTTCTATCTTGGAAAATGAACTCGCATACTGTATAGAGTGTATTTGACATATCTTGTCTCAGGCTTTGCTTGCAGTCCTACCATATCGCAGAAAATGCAGAAGTGCAGTCAATGCAGCTTTTTACCTAAAATGGTAAAAAATGGTCAAAGCCTCATGCAGTGTATTACCTGCCCCTGGAATAACCTCAATGGAATTATAAGAATAATGCTGATAATAATACAAATTCTGGATGTCTGTTT
Source organism: Eleutherodactylus coqui (assembly GCF_035609145.1). Taxonomy (NCBI): domain Eukaryota; kingdom Metazoa; phylum Chordata; class Amphibia; order Anura; family Eleutherodactylidae; genus Eleutherodactylus; species Eleutherodactylus coqui. Next base: position 38,395 of record NW_027101843.1, read on the forward strand.
TCAGCCTTACAAAGCCATAACTGTAGAAGTTTAGATTTATACGTAAAGCTAGATATTTGTAAAAATATCTATATTGATATATAACTATCTATTTATATAGCTAGATATATATCTATGCAGTAAGATACATTACATAGATAGATAGATAGACTGTATATAAGCCTGCAAGTCTTGCACTTGAAGCGGCTTTATGATGTCATTAAGGCTCGATGGTGACACGCGCACCCGGAACAAGGACCACAGGTTGTTAGCGGCCATTTTTCCGTCAGTCTCCACTGGAGCTAGAAGTGAGCAAACAGGTACTCCTTTAGACGCTGCTGGAGCCAGATCATTTGTCTCTGTGATGGACAACGTTTGAAATTCGCCCTTAAGCGGGAGACGGCAGCCAGCAACAGTCAAATTGATCGCTGCTTATCACTTCTTTTGAGGTAGGTACAGTTATTTCAGATAGGGGAATGGGTAGGTTAAGTTATTCTAGGGTGGGGAATGCTTATGGGCAAGTCTTTATGCTTGATCGGAGGCGGATGAAGTGGCAAAAAAGGCTCGGCCTACACCATGACCATGCCACTCGTCAACCCAAAGTGAATATGAGCCACACAGGTTGGTTGAAATGGCGCAGCATGAATGATAGAACCTGGATCCAAGCGTCCCAGGATGCATTGCAGCGAAAACGTTCAACAATGTTCAGTGTGACCAATGTTTCTATCTTGGAAAATGAACTCGCATACTGTATAGAGTGTATTTGACATATCTTGTCTCAGGCTTTGCTTGCAGTCCTACCATATCGCAGAAAATGCAGAAGTGCAGTCAATGCAGCTTTTTACCTAAAATGGTAAAAAATGGTCAAAGCCTCATGCAGTGTATTACCTGCCCCTGGAATAACCTCAATGGAATTATAAGAATAATGCTGATAATAATACAAATTCTGGATGTCTGTTTTCAGCCTTACAAAGCCATAACTGTAGAAGTTTAGATTTATACGTAAAGCTAGATATTTGTAAAAATATCTATATTGATATATAACTATCTATTTATATAGCTAGATATATATCTATGCAGTAAGATACATTACATAGATAGATAGATAGACTGTATATAAGCCTGCAAGTCTTGCACTTGAAGCGGCTTTATGATGTCATTAAGGCTCGATGGTGACACGCGCACCCGGAACAAGGACCACAGGTTGTTAGCGGCCATTTTTCCGTCAGTCTCCACTGGAGCTAGAAGTGAGCAAACAGGTACTCCTTTAGACGCTGCTGGAGCCAGATCATTTGTCTCTGTGATGGACAACGTTTGAAATTCGCCCTTAAGCGGGAGACGGCAGCCAGCAACAGTCAAATTGATCGCTGCTTATCACTTTTTTTGAGGTAGGTACAGTTATTTCAGATAGGGGAATGGGTAGGTTAAGTTATTCTAGGGTGGGGAATGCTTATGGGCAAGTCTTTATGCTTGATCGGAGGCGGATGAAGTGGCAAAAAAGGCTCGGCCTACACCATGACCATGCCACTCGTCAACCCAAAGTGAATATGAGCCACACAGGTTGGTTGAAATGGCGCAGCATGAATGATAGAACCTGGATCCAAGCGTCCCAGGATGCATTGCAGCGAAAACGTTCAACAATGTTCAGTGTGACCAATGTTTCTATCTTGGAAAATGAACTCGCATACTGTATAGAGTGTATTTGACATATCTTGTCTCAGGCTTTGCTTGCAGTCCTACCATATCGCAGAAAATGCAGAAGTGCAGTCAATGCAGCTTTTTACCTAAAATGGTAAAAAATGGTCAAAGCCTCATGCAGTGTATTACCTGCCCCTGGAATAACCTCAATGGAATTATAAGAATAATGCTGATAATAATACAAATTCTGGATGTCTGTTTTCAGCCTTACAAAACCATAACTGTAGAAGTTTAGATTTATACGTAAAGCTAGATATTTGTAAAAATATCTATATTGATATATAACTATCTATTTATATAGCTAGATATATATCTATGCAGTAAGATACATTACATAGATAGATAGATAGACTGTATATAAGCCTGCAAGTCTTGCACTTGAAGCGGCTTTATGATGTCATTAAGGCTCGATGGTGACACGCGCACCCGGAACAAGGACCACAGGTTGTTAGCGGCCATTTTTCCGTCAGTCTCCACTGGAGCTAGAAGTGAGCAAACAGGTACTCCTTTAGACGCTGCTGGAGCCAGATCATTTGTCTCTGTGATGGACAACGTTTGAAATTCGCCCTTAAGCGGGAGACGGCAGCCAGCAACAGTCAAATTGATCGCTGCTTATCACTTCTTTTGAGGTAGGTACAGTTATTTCAGATAGGGGAATGGGTAGGTTAAGTTATTCTAGGGTGGGGAATGCTTATGGGCAAGTCTTTATGCTTGATCGGAGGCGGATGAAGTGGCAAAAAAGGCTCGGCCTACACCATGACCATGCCACTCGTCAACCCAAAGTGAATATGAGCCACACAGGTTGGTTGAAATGGCGCAGCATGAATGATAGAACCTGGATCCAAGCGTCCCAGGATGCATTGCAGCGAAAACGTTCAACAATGTTCAGTGTGACCAATGTTTCTATCTTGGAAAATGAACTCGCATACTGTATAGAGTGTATTTGACATATCTTGTCTCAGGCTTTGCTTGCAGTCCTACCATATCGCAGAAAATGCAGAAGTGCAGTCAATGCAGCTTTTTACCTAAAATGGTAAAAAATGGTCAAAGCCTCATGCAGTGTATTACCTGCCCCTGGAATAACCTCAATGGAATTATAAGAATAATGCTGATAATAATACAAATTCTGGATGTCTGTTTTCAGCCTTACAAAGCCATAACTGTAGAAGTTTAGATTTATACGTAAAGCTAGATATTTGTAAAAATATCTATATTGATATATAACTATCTATTTATATAGCTAGATATATATCTATGCAGTAAGATACATTACATAGATAGATAGATAGACTGTATATAAGCCTGCAAGTCTTGCACTTGAAGCGGCTTTATGATGTCATTAAGGCTCGATGGTGACACGCGCACCCGGAACAAGGACCACAGGTTGTTAGCGGCCATTTTTCCGTCAGTCTCCACTGGAGCTAGAAGTGAGCAAACAGGTACTCCTTTAGACGCTGCTGGAGCCAGATCATTTGTCTCTGTGATGGACAACGTTTGAAATTCGCCCTTAAGCGGGAGACGGCAGCCAGCAACAGTCAAATTGATCGCTGCTTATCACTTTTTTTGAGGTAGGTACAGTTATTTCAGATAGGGGAATGGGTAGGTTAAGTTATTCTAGGGTGGGGAATGCTTATGGGCAAGTCTTTATGCTTGATCGGAGGCGGATGAAGTGGCAAAAAAGGCTCGGCCTACACCATGACCATGCCACTCGTCAACCCAAAGTGAATATGAGCCACACAGGTTGGTTGAAATGGCGCAGCATGAATGATAGAACCTGGATCCAAGCGTCCCAGGATGCATTGCAGCGAAAACGTTCAACAATGTTCAGTGTGACCAATGTTTCTATCTTGGAAAATGAACTCGCATACTGTATAGAGTGTATTTGACATATCTTGTCTCAGGCTTTGCTTGCAGTCCTACCATATCGCAGAAAATGCAGAAGTGCAGTCAATGCAGCTTTTTACCTAAAATGGTAAAAAATGGTCAAAGCCTCATGCAGTGTATTACCTGCCCCTGGAATAACCTCAATGGAATTATAAGAATAATGCTGATAATAATACAAATTCTGGATGTCTGTTTTCAGCCTTACAAAACCATAACTGTAGAAGTTTAGATTTATACGTAAAGCTAGATATTTGTAAAAATATCTATATTGATATATAACTATCTATTTATATAGCTAGATATATATCTATGCAGTAAGATACATTACATAGATAGATAGATAGACTGTATATAAGCCTGCAAGTCTTGCACTTGAAGCGGCTTTATGATGTCATTAAGGCTCGATGGTGACACGCGCACCCGGAACAAGGACCACAGGTTGTTAGCGGCCATTTTTCCGTCAGTCTCCACTGGAGCTAGAAGTGAGCAAACAGGTACTCCTTTAGACGCTGCTGGAGCCAGATCATTTGTCTCTGTGATGGACAACGTTTGAAATTCGCCCTTAAGCGGGAGACGGCAGCCAGCAACAGTCAAATTGATCGCTGCTTATCACTTCTTTTGAGGTAGGTACAGTTATTTCAGATAGGGGAATGGGTAGGTTAAGTTATTCTAGGGTGGGGAATGCTTATGGGCAAGTCTTTATGCTTGATCGGAGGCGGATGAAGTGGCAAAAAAGGCTCGGCCTACACCATGACCATGCCACTCGTCAACCCAAAGTGAATATGAGCCACACAGGTTGGTTGAAATGGCGCAGCATGAATGATAGAACCTGGATCCAAGCGTCCCAGGATGCATTGCAGCGAAAACGTTCAACAATGTTCAGTGTGACCAATGTTTCTATCTTGGAAAATGAACTCGCATACTGTATAGAGTGTATTTGACATATCTTGTCTCAGGCTTTGCTTGCAGTCCTACCATATCGCAGAAAATGCAGAAGTGCAGTCAATGCAGCTTTTTACCTAAAATGGTAAAAAATGGTCAAAGCCTCATGCAGTGTATTACCTGCCCCTGGAATAACCTCAATGGAATTATAAGAATAATGCTGATAATAATACAAATTCTGGATGTCTGTTTTCAGCCTTACAAAACCATAACTGTAGAAGTTTAGATTTATACGTAAAGCTAGATATTTGTAAAAATATCTATATTGATATATAACTATCTATTTATATAGCTAGATATATATCTATGCAGTAAGATACATTACATAGATAGATAGATAGACTGTATATAAGCCTGCAAGTCTTGCACTTGAAGCGGCTTTATGATGTCATTAAGGCTCGATGGTGACACGCGCACCCGGAACAAGGACCACAGGTTGTTAGCGGCCATTTTTCCGTCAGTCTCCACTGGAGCTAGAAGTGAGCAAACAGGTACTCCTTTAGACGCTGCTGGAGCCAGATCATTTGTCTCTGTGATGGACAACGTTTGAAATTCGCCCTTAAGCGGGAGACGGCAGCCAGCAACAGTCAAATTGATCGCTGCTTATCACTTCTTTTGAGGTAGGTACAGTTATTTCAGATAGGGGAATGGGTAGGTTAAGTTATTCTAGGGTGGGGAATGCTTATGGGCAAGTCTTTATGCTTGATCGGAGGCGGATGAAGTGGCAAAAAAGGCTCGGCCTACACCATGACCATGCCACTCGTCAACCCAAAGTGAATATGAGCCACACAGGTTGGTTGAAATGGCGCAGCATGAATGATAGAACCTGGATCCAAGCGTCCCAGGATGCATTGCAGCGAAAACGTTCAACAATGTTCAGTGTGACCAATGTTTCTATCTTGGAAAATGAACTCGCATACTGTATAGAGTGTATTTGACATATCTTGTCTCAGGCTTTGCTTGCAGTCCTACCATATCGCAGAAAATGCAGAAGTGCAGTCAATGCAGCTTTTTACCTAAAATGGTAAAAAATGGTCAAAGCCTCATGCAGTGTATTACCTGCCCCTGGAATAACCTCAATGGAATTATAAGAATAATGCTGATAATAATACAAATTCTGGATGTCTGTTTTCAGCCTTACAAAACCATAACTGTAGAAGTTTAGATTTATACGTAAAGCTAGATATTTGTAAAAATATCTATATTGATATATAACTATCTATTTATATAGCTAGATATATATCTATGCAGTAAGATACATTACATAGATAGATAGATAGACTGTATATAAGCCTGCAAGTCTTGCACTTGAAGCGGCTTTATGATGTCATTAAGGCTCGATGGTGACACGCGCACCCGGAACAAGGACCACAGGTTGTTAGCGGCCATTTTTCCGTCAGTCTCCACTGGAGCTAGAAGTGAGCAAACAGGTACTCCTTTAGACGCTGCTGGAGCCAGATCATTTGTCTCTGTGATGGACAACGTTTGAAATTCGCCCTTAAGCGGGAGACGGCAGCCAGCAACAGTCAAATTGATCGCTGCTTATCACTTCTTTTGAGGTAGGTACAGTTATTTCAGATAGGGGAATGGGTAGGTTAAGTTATTCTAGGGTGGGGAATGCTTATGGGCAAGTCTTTATGCTTGATCGGAGGCGGATGAAGTGGCAAAAAAGGCTCGGCCTACACCATGACCATGCCACTCGTCAACCCAAAGTGAATATGAGCCACACAGGTTGGTTGAAATGGCGCAGCATGAATGATAGAACCTGGATCCAAGCGTCCCAGGATGCATTGCAGCGAAAACGTTCAACAATGTTCAGTGTGACCAATGTTTCTATCTTGGAAAATGAACTCGCATACTGTATAGAGTGTATTTGACATATCTTGTCTCAGGCTTTGCTTGCAGTCCTACCATATCGCAGAAAATGCAGAAGTGCAGTCAATGCAGCTTTTTACCTAAAATGGTAAAAAATGGTCAAAGCCTCATGCAGTGTATTACCTGCCCCTGGAATAACCTCAATGGAATTATAAGAATAATGCTGATAATAATACAAATTCTGGATGTCTGTTTTCAGCCTTACAAAGCCATAACTGTAGAAGTTTAGATTTATACGTAAAGCTAGATATTTGTAAAAATATCTATATTGATATATAACTATCTATTTATATAGCTAGATATATATCTATGCAGTAAGATACATTACATAGATAGATAGATAGACTGTATATAAGCCTGCAAGTCTTGCACTTGAAGCGGCTTTATGATGTCATTAAGGCTCGATGGTGACACGCGCACCCGGAACAAGGACCACAGGTTGTTAGCGGCCATTTTTCCGTCAGTCTCCACTGGAGCTAGAAGTGAGCAAACAGGTACTCCTTTAGACGCTGCTGGAGCCAGATCATTTGTCTCTGTGATGGACAACGTTTGAAATTCGCCCTTAAGCGGGAGACGGCAGCCAGCAACAGTCAAATTGATCGCTGCTTATCACTTCTTTTGAGGTAGGTACAGTTATTTCAGATAGGGGAATGGGTAGGTTAAGTTATTCTAGGGTGGGGAATGCTTATGGGCAAGTCTTTATGCTTGATCGGAGGCGGATGAAGTGGCAAAAAAGGCTCGGCCTACACCATGACCATGCCACTCGTCAACCCAAAGTGAATATGAGCCACACAGGTTGGTTGAAATGGCGCAGCATGAATGATAGAACCTGGATCCAAGCGTCCCAGGATGCATTGCAGCGAAAACGTTCAACAATGTTCAGTGTGACCAATGTTTCTATCTTGGAAAATGAACTCGCATACTGTATAGAGTGTATTTGACATATCTTGTCTCAGGCTTTGCTTGCAGTCCTACCATATCGCAGAAAATGCAGAAGTGCAGTCAATGCAGCTTTTTACCTAAAATGGTAAAAAATGGTCAAAGCCTCATGCAGTGTATTACCTGCCCCTGGAATAACCTCAATGGAATTATAAGAATAATGCTGATAATAATACAAATTCTGGATGTCTGTTTTCAGCCTTACAAAGCCATAACTGTAGAAGTTTAGATTTATACGTAAAGCTAGATATTTGTAAAAATATCTATATTGATATATAACTATCTATTTATATAGCTAGATATATATCTATGCAGTAAGATACATTACATAGATAGATAGATAGACTGTATATAAGCCTGCAAGTCTTGCACTTGAAGCGGCTTTATGATGTCATTAAGGCTCGATGGTGACACGCGCACCCGGAACAAGGACCACAGGTTGTTAGCGGCCATTTTTCCGTCAGTCTCCACTGGAGCTAGAAGTGAGCAAACAGGTACTCCTTTAGACGCTGCTGGAGCCAGATCATTTGTCTCTGTGATGGACAACGTTTGAAATTCGCCCTTAAGCGGGAGACGGCAGCCAGCAACAGTCAAATTGATCGCTGCTTATCACTTCTTTTGAGGTAGGTACAGTTATTTCAGATAGGGGAATGGGTAGGTTAAGTTATTCTAGGGTGGGGAATGCTTATGGGCAAGTCTTTATGCTTGATCGGAGGCGGATGAAGTGGCAAAAAAGGCTCGGCCTACACCATGACCATGCCACTCGTCAACCCAAAGTGAATATGAGCCACACAGGTTGGTTGAAATGGCGCAGCATGAATGATAGAACCTGGATCCAAGCGTCCCAGGATGCATTGCAGCGAAAACGTTCAACAATGTTCAGTGTGACCAATGTTTCTATCTTGGAAAATGAACTCGCATACTGTATAGAGTGTATTTGACATATCTTGTCTCAGGCTTTGCTTGCAGTCCTACCATATCGCAGAAAATGCAGAAGTGCAGTCAATGCAGCTTTTTACCTAAAATGGTAAAAAATGGTCAAAGCCTCATGCAGTGTATTACCTGCCCCTGGAATAACCTCAATGGAATTATAAGAATAATGCTGATAATAATACAAATTCTGGATGTCTGTTTTCAGCCTTACAAAACCATAACTGTAGAAGTTTAGATTTATACGTAAAGCTAGATATTTGTAAAAATATCTATATTGATATATAACTATCTATTTATATAGCTAGATATATATCTATGCAGTAAGATACATTACATAGATAGATAGATAGACTGTATATAAGCCTGCAAGTCTTGCACTTGAAGCGGCTTTATGATGTCATTAAGGCTCGATGGTGACACGCGCACCCGGAACAAGGACCACAGGTTGTTAGCGGCCATTTTTCCGTCAGTCTCCACTGGAGCTAGAAGTGAGCAAACAGGTACTCCTTTAGACGCTGCTGGAGCCAGATCATTTGTCTCTGTGATGGACAACGTTTGAAATTCGCCCTTAAGCGGGAGACGGCAGCCAGCAACAGTCAAATTGATCGCTGCTTATCACTTCTTTTGAGGTAGGTACAGTTATTTCAGATAGGGGAATGGGTAGGTTAAGTTATTCTAGGGTGGGGAATGCTTATGGGCAAGTCTTTATGCTTGATCGGAGGCGGATGAAGTGGCAAAAAAGGCTCGGCCTACACCATGACCATGCCACTCGTCAACCCAAAGTGAATATGAGCCACACAGGTTGGTTGAAATGGCGCAGCATGAATGATAGAACCTGGATCCAAGCGTCCCAGGATGCATTGCAGCGAAAACGTTCAACAATGTTCAGTGTGACCAATGTTTCTATCTTGGAAAATGAACTCGCATACTGTATAGAGTGTATTTGACATATCTTGTCTCAGGCTTTGCTTGCAGTCCTACCATATCGCAGAAAATGCAGAAGTGCAGTCAATGCAGCTTTTTACCTAAAATGGTAAAAAATGGTCAAAGCCTCATGCAGTGTATTACCTGCCCCTGGAATAACCTCAATGGAATTATAAGAATAATGCTGATAATAATACAAATTCTGGATGTCTGTTTTCAGCCTTACAAAGCCATAACTGTAGAAGTTTAGATTTATACGTAAAGCTAGATATTTGTAAAAATATCTATATTGATATATAACTATCTATTTATATAGCTAGATATATGTCTATGCAGTAAGATACATTACATAGATAGATAGATAGACTGTATATAAGCCTGCAAGTCTTGCACTTGAAGCGGCTTTATGATGTCATTAAGGCTCGATGGTGACACGCGCACCCGGAACAAGGACCACAGGTTGTTAGCGGCCATTTTTCCGTCAGTCTCCACTGGAGCTAGAAGTGAGCAAACAGGTACTCCTTTAGACGCTGCTGGAGCCAGATCATTTGTCTCTGTGATGGACAACGTTTGAAATTCGCCCTTAAGCGGGAGACGGCAGCCAGCAACAGTCAAATTGATCGCTGCTTATCACTTCTTTTGAGGTAGGTACAGTTATTTCAGATAGGGGAATGGGTAGGTTAAGTTATTCTAGGGTGGGGAATGCTTATGGGCAAGTCTTTATGCTTGATCGGAGGCGGATGAAGTGGCAAAAAAGGCTCGGCCTACACCATGACCATGCCACTCGTCAACCCAAAGTGAATATGAGCCACACAGGTTGGTTGAAATGGCGCAGCATGAATGATAGAACCTGGATCCAAGCGTCCCAGGATGCATTGCAGCGAAAACGTTCAACAATGTTCAGTGTGACCAATGTTTCTATCTTGGAAAATGAACTCGCATACTGTATAGAGTGTATTTGACATATCTTGTCTCAGGCTTTGCTTGCAGTCCTACCATATCGCAGAAAATGCAGAAGTGCAGTCAATGCAGCTTTTTACCTAAAATGGTAAAAAATGGTCAAAGCCTCATGCAGTGTATTACCTGCCCCTGGAATAACCTCAATGGAATTATAAGAATAATGCTGATAATAATACAAATTCTGGATGTCTGTTTTCAGCCTTACAAAGCCATAACTGTAGAAGTTTAGATTTATACGTAAAGCTAGATATTTGTAAAAATATCTATATTGATATATAACTATCTATTTATATAGCTAGATATATATCTATGCAGTAAGATACATTACATAGATAGATAGATAGACTGTATATAAGCCTGCAAGTCTTGCACTTGAAGCGGCTTTATGATGTCATTAAGGCTCGATGGTGACACGCGCACCCGGAACAAGGACCACAGGTTGTTAGCGGCCATTTTTCCGTCAGTCTCCACTGGAGCTAGAAGTGAGCAAACAGGTACTCCTTTAGACGCTGCTGGAGCCAGATCATTTGTCTCTGTGATGGACAACGTTTGAAATTCGCCCTTAAGCGGGAGACGGCAGCCAGCAACAGTCAAATTGATCGCTGCTTATCACTTCTTTTGAGGTAGGTACAGTTATTTCAGATAGGGGAATGGGTAGGTTAAGTTATTCTAGGGTGGGGAATGCTTATGGGCAAGTCTTTATGCTTGATCGGAGGCGGATGAAGTGGCAAAAAAGGCTCGGCCTACACCATGACCATGCCACTCGTCAACCCAAAGTGAATATGAGCCACACAGGTTGGTTGAAATGGCGCAGCATGAATGATAGAACCTGGATCCAAGCGTCCCAGGATGCATTGCAGCGAAAACGTTCAACAATGTTCAGTGTGACCAATGTTTCTATCTTGGAAAATGAACTCGCATACTGTATAGAGTGTATTTGACATATCTTGTCTCAGGCTTTGCTTGCAGTCCTACCATATCGCAGAAAATGCAGAAGTGCAGTCAATGCAGCTTTTTACCTAAAATGGTAAAAAATGGTCAAAGCCTCATGCAGTGTATTACCTGCCCCTGGAATAACCTCAATGGAATTATAAGAATAATGCTGATAATAATACAAATTCTGGATGTCTGTTTTCAGCCTTACAAAGCCATAACTGTAGAAGTTTAGATTTATACGTAAAGCTAGATATTTGTAAAAATATCTATATTGATATATAACTATCTATTTATATAGCTAGATATATATCTATGCAGTAAGATACATTACATAGATAGATAGATAGACTGTATATAAGCCTGCAAGTCTTGCACTTGAAGCGGCTTTATGATGTCATTAAGGCTCGATGGTGACACGCGCACCCGGAACAAGGACCACAGGTTGTTAGCGGCCATTTTTCCGTCAGTCTCCACTGGAGCTAGAAGTGAGCAAACAGGTACTCCTTTAGACGCTGCTGGAGCCAGATCATTTGTCTCTGTGATGGACAACGTTTGAAATTCGCCCTTAAGCGGGAGACGGCAGCCAGCAACAGTCAAATTGATCGCTGCTTATCACTTCTTTTGAGGTAGGTACAGTTATTTCAGATAGGGGAATGGGTAGGTTAAGTTATTCTAGGGTGGGGAATGCTTATGGGCAAGTCTTTATGCTTGATCGGAGGCGGATGAAGTGGCAAAAAAGGCTCGGCCTACACCATGACCATGCCACTCGTCAACCCAAAGTGAATATGAGCCACACAGGTTGGTTGAAATGGCGCAGCATGAATGATAGAACCTGGATCCAAGCGTCCCAGGATGCATTGCAGCGAAAACGTTCAACAATGTTCAGTGTGACCAATGTTTCTATCTTGGAAAATGAACTCGCATACTGTATAGAGTGTATTTGACATATCTTGTCTCAGGCTTTGCTTGCAGTCCTACCATATCGCAGAAAATGCAGAAGTGCAGTCAATGCAGCTTTTTACCTAAAATGGTAAAAAATGGTCAAAGCCTCATGCAGTGTATTACCTGCCCCTGGAATAACCTCAATGGAATTATAAGAATAATGCTGATAATAATACAAATTCTGGATGTCTGTTTTCAGCCTTACAAAGCCATAACTGTAGAAGTTTAGATTTATACGTAAAGCTAGATATTTGTAAAAATATCTATATTGATATATAACTATCTATTTATATAGCTAGATATATATCTATGCAGTAAGATACATTACATAGATAGATAGATAGACTGTATATAAGCCTGCAAGTCTTGCACTTGAAGCGGCTTTATGATGTCATTAAGGCTCGATGGTGACACGCGCACCCGGAACAAGGACCACAGGTTGTTAGCGGCCATTTTTCCGTCAGTCTCCACTGGAGCTAGAAGTGAGCAAACAGGTACTCCTTTAGACGCTGCTGGAGCCAGATCATTTGTCTCTGTGATGGACAACGTTTGAAATTCGCCCTTAAGCGGGAGACGGCAGCCAGCAACAGTCAAATTGATCGCTGCTTATCACTTTTTTTGAGGTAGGTACAGTTATTTCAGATAGGGGAATGGGTAGGTTAAGTTATTCTAGGGTGGGGAATGCTTATGGGCAAGTCTTTATGCTTGATCGGAGGCGGATGAAGTGGCAAAAAAGGCTCGGCCTACACCATGACCATGCCACTCGTCAACCCAAAGTGAATATGAGCCACACAGGTTGGTTGAAATGGCGCAGCATGAATGATAGAACCTGGATCCAAGCGTCCCAGGATGCATTGCAGCGAAAACGTTCAACAATGTTCAGTGTGACCAATGTTTCTATCTTGGAAAATGAACTCGCATACTGTATAGAGTGTATTTGACATATCTTGTCTCAGGCTTTGCTTGCAGTCCTACCATATCGCAGAAAATGCAGAAGTGCAGTCAATGCAGCTTTTTACCTAAAATGGTAAAAAATGGTCAAAGCCTCATGCAGTGTATTACCTGCCCCTGGAATAACCTCAATGGAATTATAAGAATAATGCTGATAATAATACAAATTCTGGATGTCTGTTTTCAGCCTTACAAAACCATAACTGTAGAAGTTTAGATTTATACGTAAAGCTAGATATTTGTAAAAATATCTATATTGATATATAACTATCTATTTATATAGCTAGATATATATCTATGCAGTAAGATACATTACATAGATAGATAGATAGACTGTATATAAGCCTGCAAGTCTTGCACTTGAAGCGGCTTTATGATGTCATTAAGGCTCGATGGTGACACGCGCACCCGGAACAAGGACCACAGGTTGTTAGCGGCCATTTTTCCGTCAGTCTCCACTGGAGCTAGAAGTGAGCAAACAGGTACTCCTTTAGACGCTGCTGGAGCCAGATCATTTGTCTCTGTGATGGACAACGTTTGAAATTCGCCCTTAAGCGGGAGACGGCAGCCAGCAACAGTCAAATTGATCGCTGCTTATCACTTCTTTTGAGGTAGGTACAGTTATTTCAGATAGGGGAATGGGTAGGTTAAGTTATTCTAGGGTGGGGAATGCTTATGGGCAAGTCTTTATGCTTGATCGGAGGCGGATGAAGTGGCAAAAAAGGCTCGGCCTACACCATGACCATGCCACTCGTCAACCCAAAGTGAATATGAGCCACACAGGTTGGTTGAAATGGCGCAGCATGAATGATAGAACCTGGATCCAAGCGTCCCAGGATGCATTGCAGCGAAAACGTTCAACAATGTTCAGTGTGACCAATGTTTCTATCTTGGAAAATGAACTCGCATACTGTATAGAGTGTATTTGACATATCTTGTCTCAGGCTTTGCTTGCAGTCCTACCATATCGCAGAAAATGCAGAAGTGCAGTCAATGCAGCTTTTTACCTAAAATGGTAAAAAATGGTCAAAGCCTCATGCAGTGTATTACCTGCCCCTGGAATAACCTCAATGGAATTATAAGAATAATGCTGATAATAATACAAATTCTGGATGTCTGTTTTCAGCCTTACAAAGCCATAACTGTAGAAGTTTAGATTTATACGTAAAGCTAGATATTTGTAAAAATATCTATATTGATATATAACTATCTATTTATATAGCTAGATATATATCTATGCAGTAAGATACATTACATAGATAGATAGATAGACTGTATATAAGCCTGCAAGTCTTGCACTTGAAGCGGCTTTATGATGTCATTAAGGCTCGATGGTGACACGCGCACCCGGAACAAGGACCACAGGTTGTTAGCGGCCATTTTTCCGTCAGTCTCCACTGGAGCTAGAAGTGAGCAAACAGGTACTCCTTTAGACGCTGCTGGAGCCAGATCATTTGTCTCTGTGATGGACAACGTTTGAAATTCGCCCTTAAGCGGGAGACGGCAGCCAGCAACAGTCAAATTGATCGCTGCTTATCACTTTTTTTGAGGTAGGTACAGTTATTTCAGATAGGGGAATGGGTAGGTTAAGTTATTCTAGGGTGGGGAATGCTTATGGGCAAGTCTTTATGCTTGATCGGAGGCGGATGAAGTGGCAAAAAAGGCTCGGCCTACACCATGACCATGCCACTCGTCAACCCAAAGTGAATATGAGCCACACAGGTTGGTTGAAATGGCGCAGCATGAATGATAGAACCTGGATCCAAGCGTCCCAGGATGCATTGCAGCGAAAACGTTCAACAATGTTCAGTGTGACCAATGTTTCTATCTTGGAAAATGAACTCGCATACTGTATAGAGTGTATTTGACATATCTTGTCTCAGGCTTTGCTTGCAGTCCTACCATATCGCAGAAAATGCAGAAGTGCAGTCAATGCAGCTTTTTACCTAAAATGGTAAAAAATGGTCAAAGCCTCATGCAGTGTATTACCTGCCCCTGGAATAACCTCAATGGAATTATAAGAATAATGCTGATAATAATACAAATTCTGGATGTCTGTTTTCAGCCTTACAAAACCATAACTGTAGAAGTTTAGATTTATACGTAAAGCTAGATATTTGTAAAAATATCTATATTGATATATAACTATCTATTTATATAGCTAGATATATATCTATGCAGTAAGATACATTACATAGATAGATAGATAGACTGTATATAAGCCTGCAAGTCTTGCACTTGAAGCGGCTTTATGATGTCATTAAGGCTCGATGGTGACACGCGCACCCGGAACAAGGACCACAGGTTGTTAGCGGCCATTTTTCCGTCAGTCTCCACTGGAGCTAGAAGTGAGCAAACAGGTACTCCTTTAGACGCTGCTGGAGCCAGATCATTTGTCTCTGTGATGGACAACGTTTGAAATTCGCCCTTAAGCGGGAGACGGCAGCCAGCAACAGTCAAATTGATCGCTGCTTATCACTTCTTTTGAGGTAGGTACAGTTATTTCAGATAGGGGAATGGGTAGGTTAAGTTATTCTAGGGTGGGGAATGCTTATGGGCAAGTCTTTATGCTTGATCGGAGGCGGATGAAGTGGCAAAAAAGGCTCGGCCTACACCATGACCATGCCACTCGTCAACCCAAAGTGAATATGAGCCACACAGGTTGGTTGAAATGGCGCAGCATGAATGATAGAACCTGGATCCAAGCGTCCCAGGATGCATTGCAGCGAAAACGTTCAACAATGTTCAGTGTGACCAATGTTTCTATCTTGGAAAATGAACTCGCATACTGTATAGAGTGTATTTGACATATCTTGTCTCAGGCTTTGCTTGCAGTCCTACCATATCGCAGAAAATGCAGAAGTGCAGTCAATGCAGCTTTTTACCTAAAATGGTAAAAAATGGTCAAAGCCTCATGCAGTGTATTACCTGCCCCTGGAATAACCTCAATGGAATTATAAGAATAATGCTGATAATAATACAAATTCTGGATGTCTGTTTTCAGCCTTACAAAACCATAACTGTAGAAGTTTAGATTTATACGTAAAGCTAGATATTTGTAAAAATATCTATATTGATATATAACTATCTATTTATATAGCTAGATATATATCTATGCAGTAAGATACATTACATAGATAGATAGATAGACTGTATATAAGCCTGCAAGTCTTGCACTTGAAGCGGCTTTATGATGTCATTAAGGCTCGATGGTGACACGCGCACCCGGAACAAGGACCACAGGTTGTTAGCGGCCATTTTTCCGTCAGTCTCCACTGGAGCTAGAAGTGAGCAAACAGGTACTCCTTTAGACGCTGCTGGAGCCAGATCATTTGTCTCTGTGATGGACAACGTTTGAAATTCGCCCTTAAGCGGGAGACGGCAGCCAGCAACAGTCAAATTGATCGCTGCTTATCACTTCTTTTGAGGTAGGTACAGTTATTTCAGATAGGGGAATGGGTAGGTTAAGTTATTCTAGGGTGGGGAATGCTTATGGGCAAGTCTTTATGCTTGATCGGAGGCGGATGAAGTGGCAAAAAAGGCTCGGCCTACACCATGACCATGCCACTCGTCAACCCAAAGTGAATATGAGCCACACAGGTTGGTTGAAATGGCGCAGCATGAATGATAGAACCTGGATCCAAGCGTCCCAGGATGCATTGCAGCGAAAACGTTCAACAATGTTCAGTGTGACCAATGTTTCTATCTTGGAAAATGAACTCGCATACTGTATAGAGTGTATTTGACATATCTTGTCTCAGGCTTTGCTTGCAGTCCTACCATATCGCAGAAAATGCAGAAGTGCAGTCAATGCAGCTTTTTACCTAAAATGGTAAAAAATGGTCAAAGCCTCATGCAGTGTATTACCTGCCCCTGGAATAACCTCAATGGAATTATAAGAATAATGCTGATAATAATACAAATTCTGGATGTCTGTTTTCAGCCTTACAAAACCATAACTGTAGAAGTTTAGATTTATACGTAAAGCTAGATATTTGTAAAAATATCTATATTGATATATAACTATCTATTTATATAGCTAGATATATATCTATGCAGTAAGATACATTACATAGATAGATAGATAGACTGTATATAAGCCTGCAAGTCTTGCACTTGAAGCGGCTTTATGATGTCATTAAGGCTCGATGGTGACACGCGCACCCGGAACAAGGACCACAGGTTGTTAGCGGCCATTTTTCCGTCAGTCTCCACTGGAGCTAGAAGTGAGCAAACAGGTACTCCTTTAGACGCTGCTGGAGCCAGATCATTTGTCTCTGTGATGGACAACGTTTGAAATTCGCCCTTAAGCGGGAGACGGCAGCCAGCAACAGTCAAATTGATCGCTGCTTATCACTTCTTTTGAGGTAGGTACAGTTATTTCAGATAGGGGAATGGGTAGGTTAAGTTATTCTAGGGTGGGGAATGCTTATGGGCAAGTCTTTATGCTTGATCGGAGGCGGATGAAGTGGCAAAAAAGGCTCGGCCTACACCATGACCATGCCACTCGTCAACCCAAAGTGAATATGAGCCACACAGGTTGGTTGAAATGGCGCAGCATGAATGATAGAACCTGGATCCAAGCGTCCCAGGATGCATTGCAGCGAAAACGTTCAACAATGTTCAGTGTGACCAATGTTTCTATCTTGGAAAATGAACTCGCATACTGTATAGAGTGTATTTGACATATCTTGTCTCAGGCTTTGCTTGCAGTCCTACCATATCGCAGAAAATGCAGAAGTGCAGTCAATGCAGCTTTTTACCTAAAATGGTAAAAAATGGTCAAAGCCTCATGCAGTGTATTACCTGCCCCTGGAATAACCTCAATGGAATTATAAGAATAATGCTGATAATAATACAAATTCTGGATGTCTGTTTTCAGCCTTACAAAACCATAACTGTAGAAGTTTAGATTTATACGTAAAGCTAGATATTTGTAAAAATATCTATATTGATATATAACTATCTATTTATATAGCTAGATATATATCTATGCAGTAAGATACATTACATAGATAGATAGATAGACTGTATATAAGCCTGCAAGTCTTGCACTTGAAGCGGCTTTATGATGTCATTAAGGCTCGATGGTGACACGCGCACCCGGAACAAGGACCACAGGTTGTTAGCGGCCATTTTTCCGTCAGTCTCCACTGGAGCTAGAAGTGAGCAAACAGGTACTCCTTTAGACGCTGCTGGAGCCAGATCATTTGTCTCTGTGATGGACAACGTTTGAAATTCGCCCTTAAGCGGGAGACGGCAGCCAGCAACAGTCAAATTGATCGCTGCTTATCACTTCTTTTGAGGTAGGTACAGTTATTTCAGATAGGGGAATGGGTAGGTTAAGTTATTCTAGGGTGGGGAATGCTTATGGGCAAGTCTTTATGCTTGATCGGAGGCGGATGAAGTGGCAAAAAAGGCTCGGCCTACACCATGACCATGCCACTCGTCAACCCAAAGTGAATATGAGCCACACAGGTTGGTTGAAATGGCGCAGCATGAATGATAGAACCTGGATCCAAGCGTCCCAGGATGCATTGCAGCGAAAACGTTCAACAATGTTCAGTGTGACCAATGTTTCTATCTTGGAAAATGAACTCGCATACTGTATAGAGTGTATTTGACATATCTTGTCTCAGGCTTTGCTTGCAGTCCTACCATATCGCAGAAAATGCAGAAGTGCAGTCAATGCAGCTTTTTACCTAAAATGGTAAAAAATGGTCAAAGCCTCATGCAGTGTATTACCTGCCCCTGGAATAACCTCAATGGAATTATAAGAATAATGCTGATAATAATACAAATTCTGGATGTCTGTTTTCAGCCTTACAAAACCATAACTGTAGAAGTTTAGATTTATACGTAAAGCTAGATATTTGTAAAAATATCTATATTGATATATAACTATCTATTTATATAGCTAGATATATATCTATGCAGTAAGATACATTACATAGATAGATAGATAGACTGTATATAAGCCTGCAAGTCTTGCACTTGAAGCGGCTTTATGATGTCATTAAGGCTCGATGGTGACACGCGCACCCGGAACAAGGACCACAGGTTGTTAGCGGCCATTTTTCCGTCAGTCTCCACTGGAGCTAGAAGTGAGCAAACAGGTACTCCTTTAGACGCTGCTGGAGCCAGATCATTTGTCTCTGTGATGGACAACGTTTGAAATTCGCCCTTAAGCGGGAGACGGCAGCCAGCAACAGTCAAATTGATCGCTGCTTATCACTTCTTTTGAGGTAGGTACAGTTATTTCAGATAGGGGAATGGGTAGGTTAAGTTATTCTAGGGTGGGGAATGCTTATGGGCAAGTCTTTATGCTTGATCGGAGGCGGATGAAGTGGCAAAAAAGGCTCGGCCTACACCATGACCATGCCACTCGTCAACCCAAAGTGAATATGAGCCACACAGGTTGGTTGAAATGGCGCAGCATGAATGATAGAACCTGGATCCAAGCGTCCCAGGATGCATTGCAGCGAAAACGTTCAACAATGTTCAGTGTGACCAATGTTTCTATCTTGGAAAATGAACTCGCATACTGTATAGAGTGTATTTGACATATCTTGTCTCAGGCTTTGCTTGCAGTCCTACCATATCGCAGAAAATGCAGAAGTGCAGTCAATGCAGCTTTTTACCTAAAATGGTAAAAAATGGTCAAAGCCTCATGCAGTGTATTACCTGCCCCTGGAATAACCTCAATGGAATTATAAGAATAATGCTGATAATAATACAAATTCTGGATGTCTGTTTTCAGCCTTACAAAACCATAACTGTAGAAGTTTAGATTTATACGTAAAGCTAGATATTTGTAAAAATATCTATATTGATATATAACTATCTATTTATATAGCTAGATATATATCTATGCAGTAAGATACATTACATAGATAGATAGATAGACTGTATATAAGCCTGCAAGTCTTGCACTTGAAGCGGCTTTATGATGTCATTAAGGCTCGATGGTGACACGCGCACCCGGAACAAGGACCACAGGTTGTTAGCGGCCATTTTTCCGTCAGTCTCCACTGGAGCTAGAAGTGAGCAAACAGGTACTCCTTTAGACGCTGCTGGAGCCAGATCATTTGTCTCTGTGATGGACAACGTTTGAAATTCGCCCTTAAGCGGGAGACGGCAGCCAGCAACAGTCAAATTGATCGCTGCTTATCACTTCTTTTGAGGTAGGTACAGTTATTTCAGATAGGGGAATGGGTAGGTTAAGTTATTCTAGGGTGGGGAATGCTTATGGGCAAGTCTTTATGCTTGATCGGAGGCGGATGAAGTGGCAAAAAAGGCTCGGCCTACACCATGACCATGCCACTCGTCAACCCAAAGTGAATATGAGCCACACAGGTTGGTTGAAATGGCGCAGCATGAATGATAGAACCTGGATCCAAGCGTCCCAGGATGCATTGCAGCGAAAACGTTCAACAATGTTCAGTGTGACCAATGTTTCTATCTTGGAAAATGAACTCGCATACTGTATAGAGTGTATTTGACATATCTTGTCTCAGGCTTTGCTTGCAGTCCTACCATATCGCAGAAAATGCAGAAGTGCAGTCAATGCAGCTTTTTACCTAAAATGGTAAAAAATGGTCAAAGCCTCATGCAGTGTATTACCTGCCCCTGGAATAACCTCAATGGAATTATAAGAATAATGCTGATAATAATACAAATTCTGGATGTCTGTTTTCAGCCTTACAAAACCATAACTGTAGAAGTTTAGATTTATACGTAAAGCTAGATATTTGTAAAAATATCTATATTGATATATAACTATCTATTTATATAGCTAGATATATATCTATGCAGTAAGATACATTACATAGATAGATAGATAGACTGTATATAAGCCTGCAAGTCTTGCACTTGAAGCGGCTTTATGATGTCATTAAGGCTCGATGGTGACACGCGCACCCGGAACAAGGACCACAGGTTGTTAGCGGCCATTTTTCCGTCAGTCTCCACTGGAGCTAGAAGTGAGCAAACAGGTACTCCTTTAGACGCTGCTGGAGCCAGATCATTTGTCTCTGTGATGGACAACGTTTGAAATTCGCCCTTAAGCGGGAGACGGCAGCCAGCAACAGTCAAATTGATCGCTGCTTATCACTTCTTTTGAGGTAGGTACAGTTATTTCAGATAGGGGAATGGGTAGGTTAAGTTATTCTAGGGTGGGGAATGCTTATGGGCAAGTCTTTATGCTTGATCGGAGGCGGATGAAGTGGCAAAAAAGGCTCGGCCTACACCATGACCATGCCACTCGTCAACCCAAAGTGAATATGAGCCACACAGGTTGGTTGAAATGGCGCAGCATGAATGATAGAACCTGGATCCAAGCGTCCCAGGATGCATTGCAGCGAAAACGTTCAACAATGTTCAGTGTGACCAATGTTTCTATCTTGGAAAATGAACTCGCATACTGTATAGAGTGTATTTGACATATCTTGTCTCAGGCTTTGCTTGCAGTCCTACCATATCGCAGAAAATGCAGAAGTGCAGTCAATGCAGCTTTTTACCTAAAATGGTAAAAAATGGTCAAAGCCTCATGCAGTGTATTACCTGCCCCTGGAATAACCTCAATGGAATTATAAGAATAATGCTGATAATAATACAAATTCTGGATGTCTGTTTTCAGCCTTACAAAACCATAACTGTAGAAGTTTAGATTTATACGTAAAGCTAGATATTTGTAAAAATATCTATATTGATATATAACTATCTATTTATATAGCTAGATATATATCTATGCAGTAAGATACATTACATAGATAGATAGATAGACTGTATATAAGCCTGCAAGTCTTGCACTTGAAGCGGCTTTATGATGTCATTAAGGCTCGATGGTGACACGCGCACCCGGAACAAGGACCACAGGTTGTTAGCGGCCATTTTTCCGTCAGTCTCCACTGGAGCTAGAAGTGAGCAAACAGGTACTCCTTTAGACGCTGCTGGAGCCAGATCATTTGTCTCTGTGATGGACAACGTTTGAAATTCGCCCTTAAGCGGGAGACGGCAGCCAGCAACAGTCAAATTGATCGCTGCTTATCACTTCTTTTGAGGTAGGTACAGTTATTTCAGATAGGGGAATGGGTAGGTTAAGTTATTCTAGGGTGGGGAATGCTTATGGGCAAGTCTTTATGCTTGATCGGAGGCGGATGAAGTGGCAAAAAAGGCTCGGCCTACACCATGACCATGCCACTCGTCAACCCAAAGTGAATATGAGCCACACAGGTTGGTTGAAATGGCGCAGCATGAATGATAGAACCTGGATCCAAGCGTCCCAGGATGCATTGCAGCGAAAACGTTCAACAATGTTCAGTGTGACCAATGTTTCTATCTTGGAAAATGAACTCGCATACTGTATAGAGTGTATTTGACATATCTTGTCTCAGGCTTTGCTTGCAGTCCTACCATATCGCAGAAAATGCAGAAGTGCAGTCAATGCAGCTTTTTACCTAAAATGGTAAAAAATGGTCAAAGCCTCATGCAGTGTATTACCTGCCCCTGGAATAACCTCAATGGAATTATAAGAATAATGCTGATAATAATACAAATTCTGGATGTCTGTTTTCAGCCTTACAAAACCATAACTGTAGAAGTTTAGATTTATACGTAAAGCTAGATATTTGTAAAAATATCTATATTGATATATAACTATCTATTTATATAGCTAGATATATATCTATGCAGTAAGATACATTACATAGATAGATAGATAGACTGTATATAAGCCTGCAAGTCTTGCACTTGAAGCGGCTTTATGATGTCATTAAGGCTCGATGGTGACACGCGCACCCGGAACAAGGACCACAGGTTGTTAGCGGCCATTTTTCCGTCAGTCTCCACTGGAGCTAGAAGTGAGCAAACAGGTACTCCTTTAGACGCTGCTGGAGCCAGATCATTTGTCTCTGTGATGGACAACGTTTGAAATTCGCCCTTAAGCGGGAGACGGCAGCCAGCAACAGTCAAATTGATCGCTGCTTATCACTTCTTTTGAGGTAGGTACAGTTATTTCAGATAGGGGAATGGGTAGGTTAAGTTATTCTAGGGTGGGGAATGCTTATGGGCAAGTCTTTATGCTTGATCGGAGGCGGATGAAGTGGCAAAAAAGGCTCGGCCTACACCATGACCATGCCACTCGTCAACCCAAAGTGAATATGAGCCACACAGGTTGGTTGAAATGGCGCAGCATGAATGATAGAACCTGGATCCAAGCGTCCCAGGATGCATTGCAGCGAAAACGTTCAACAATGTTCAGTGTGACCAATGTTTCTATCTTGGAAAATGAACTCGCATACTGTATAGAGTGTATTTGACATATCTTGTCTCAGGCTTTGCTTGCAGTCCTACCATATCGCAGAAAATGCAGAAGTGCAGTCAATGCAGCTTTTTACCTAAAATGGTAAAAAATGGTCAAAGCCTCATGCAGTGTATTACCTGCCCCTGGAATAACCTCAATGGAATTATAAGAATAATGCTGATAATAATACAAATTCTGGATGTCTGTTTTCAGCCTTACAAAACCATAACTGTAGAAGTTTAGATTTATACGTAAAGCTAGATATTTGTAAAAATATCTATATTGATATATAACTATCTATTTATATAGCTAGATATATATCTATGCAGTAAGATACATTACATAGATAGATAGATAGACTGTATATAAGCCTGCAAGTCTTGCACTTGAAGCGGCTTTATGATGTCATTAAGGCTCGATGGTGACACGCGCACCCGGAACAAGGACCACAGGTTGTTAGCGGCCATTTTTCCGTCAGTCTCCACTGGAGCTAGAAGTGAGCAAACAGGTACTCCTTTAGACGCTGCTGGAGCCAGATCATTTGTCTCTGTGATGGACAACGTTTGAAATTCGCCCTTAAGCGGGAGACGGCAGCCAGCAACAGTCAAATTGATCGCTGCTTATCACTTCTTTTGAGGTAGGTACAGTTATTTCAGATAGGGGAATGGGTAGGTTAAGTTATTCTAGGGTGGGGAATGCTTATGGGCAAGTCTTTATGCTTGATCGGAGGCGGATGAAGTGGCAAAAAAGGCTCGGCCTACACCATGACCATGCCACTCGTCAACCCAAAGTGAATATGAGCCACACAGGTTGGTTGAAATGGCGCAGCATGAATGATAGAACCTGGATCCAAGCGTCCCAGGATGCATTGCAGCGAAAACGTTCAACAATGTTCAGTGTGACCAATGTTTCTATCTTGGAAAATGAACTCGCATACTGTATAGAGTGTATTTGACATATCTTGTCTCAGGCTTTGCTTGCAGTCCTACCATATCGCAGAAAATGCAGAAGTGCAGTCAATGCAGCTTTTTACCTAAAATGGTAAAAAATGGTCAAAGCCTCATGCAGTGTATTACCTGCCCCTGGAATAACCTCAATGGAATTATAAGAATAATGCTGATAATAATACAAATTCTGGATGTCTGTTTTCAGCCTTACAAAACCATAACTGTAGAAGTTTAGATTTATACGTAAAGCTAGATATTTGTAAAAATATCTATATTGATATATAACTATCTATTTATATAGCTAGATATATATCTATGCAGTAAGATACATTACATAGATAGATAGATAGACTGTATATAAGCCTGCAAGTCTTGCACTTGAAGCGGCTTTATGATGTCATTAAGGCTCGATGGTGACACGCGCACCCGGAACAAGGACCACAGGTTGTTAGCGGCCATTTTTCCGTCAGTCTCCACTGGAGCTAGAAGTGAGCAAACAGGTACTCCTTTAGACGCTGCTGGAGCCAGATCATTTGTCTCTGTGATGGACAACGTTTGAAATTCGCCCTTAAGCGGGAGACGGCAGCCAGCAACAGTCAAATTGATCGCTGCTTATCACTTCTTTTGAGGTAGGTACAGTTATTTCAGATAGGGGAATGGGTAGGTTAAGTTATTCTAGGGTGGGGAATGCTTATGGGCAAGTCTTTATGCTTGATCGGAGGCGGATGAAGTGGCAAAAAAGGCTCGGCCTACACCATGACCATGCCACTCGTCAACCCAAAGTGAATATGAGCCACACAGGTTGGTTGAAATGGCGCAGCATGAATGATAGAACCTGGATCCAAGCGTCCCAGGATGCATTGCAGCGAAAACGTTCAACAATGTTCAGTGTGACCAATGTTTCTATCTTGGAAAATGAACTCGCATACTGTATAGAGTGTATTTGACATATCTTGTCTCAGGCTTTGCTTGCAGTCCTACCATATCGCAGAAAATGCAGAAGTGCAGTCAATGCAGCTTTTTACCTAAAATGGTAAAAAATGGTCAAAGCCTCATGCAGTGTATTACCTGCCCCTGGAATAACCTCAATGGAATTATAAGAATAATGCTGATAATAATACAAATTCTGGATGTCTGTTTTCAGCCTTACAAAACCATAACTGTAGAAGTTTAGATTTATACGTAAAGCTAGATATTTGTAAAAATATCTATATTGATATATAACTATCTATTTATATAGCTAGATATATATCTATGCAGTAAGATACATTACATAGATAGATAGATAGACTGTATATAAGCCTGCAAGTCTTGCACTTGAAGCGGCTTTATGATGTCATTAAGGCTCGATGGTGACACGCGCACCCGGAACAAGGACCACAGGTTGTTAGCGGCCATTTTTCCGTCAGTCTCCACTGGAGCTAGAAGTGAGCAAACAGGTACTCCTTTAGACGCTGCTGGAGCCAGATCATTTGTCTCTGTGATGGACAACGTTTGAAATTCGCCCTTAAGCGGGAGACGGCAGCCAGCAACAGTCAAATTGATCGCTGCTTATCACTTCTTTTGAGGTAGGTACAGTTATTTCAGATAGGGGAATGGGTAGGTTAAGTTATTCTAGGGTGGGGAATGCTTATGGGCAAGTCTTTATGCTTGATCGGAGGCGGATGAAGTGGCAAAAAAGGCTCGGCCTACACCATGACCATGCCACTCGTCAACCCAAAGTGAATATGAGCCACACAGGTTGGTTGAAATGGCGCAGCATGAATGATAGAACCTGGATCCAAGCGTCCCAGGATGCATTGCAGCGAAAACGTTCAACAATGTTCAGTGTGACCAATGTTTCTATCTTGGAAAATGAACTCGCATACTGTATAGAGTGTATTTGACATATCTTGTCTCAGGCTTTGCTTGCAGTCCTACCATATCGCAGAAAATGCAGAAGTGCAGTCAATGCAGCTTTTTACCTAAAATGGTAAAAAATGGTCAAAGCCTCATGCAGTGTATTACCTGCCCCTGGAATAACCTCAATGGAATTATAAGAATAATGCTGATAATAATACAAATTCTGGATGTCTGTTTTCAGCCTTACAAAACCATAACTGTAGAAGTTTAGATTTATACGTAAAGCTAGATATTTGTAAAAATATCTATATTGATATATAACTATCTATTTATATAGCTAGATATATATCTATGCAGTAAGATACATTACATAGATAGATAGATAGACTGTATATAAGCCTGCAAGTCTTGCACTTGAAGCGGCTTTATGATGTCATTAAGGCTCGATGGTGACACGCGCACCCGGAACAAGGACCACAGGTTGTTAGCGGCCATTTTTCCGTCAGTCTCCACTGGAGCTAGAAGTGAGCAAACAGGTACTCCTTTAGACGCTGCTGGAGCCAGATCATTTGTCTCTGTGATGGACAACGTTTGAAATTCGCCCTTAAGCGGGAGACGGCAGCCAGCAACAGTCAAATTGATCGCTGCTTATCACTTCTTTTGAGGTAGGTACAGTTATTTCAGATAGGGGAATGGGTAGGTTAAGTTATTCTAGGGTGGGGAATGCTTATGGGCAAGTCTTTATGCTTGATCGGAGGCGGATGAAGTGGCAAAAAAGGCTCGGCCTACACCATGACCATGCCACTCGTCAACCCAAAGTGAATATGAGCCACACAGGTTGGTTGAAATGGCGCAGCATGAATGATAGAACCTGGATCCAAGCGTCCCAGGATGCATTGCAGCGAAAACGTTCAACAATGTTCAGTGTGACCAATGTTTCTATCTTGGAAAATGAACTCGCATACTGTATAGAGTGTATTTGACATATCTTGTCTCAGGCTTTGCTTGCAGTCCTACCATATCGCAGAAAATGCAGAAGTGCAGTCAATGCAGCTTTTTACCTAAAATGGTAAAAATTGGTCAAAGCCTCATGCAGTTTATTACCTGCCCCTAGAATAACCTCAATGGCAATTATAAGAATAATGCTGATAATAATACAAATTCTGGATGTCTGTTTTCAGCCTTACAAAACCATAACTGTAGAAGTTTAGATTTATACGTAAAGCTAGATATTTGTAGAAATGTCTATATTGATATATAACTATCTATTTATATAGCTAGATATATATCTATGCAGTAAGATACATTACATAGATAGATAGACTGTATATAAGCCTGCAAGTCTTGCACTTGAAGCGGCTTTATGATGTCATTAAGGCTCGATGGTGACACGCGCACCCGGAACAAGGACCACAGGTCGTTAGCGGCCATTTTTCCGTCAGTCTCCACTGGAGCTAGAAGTGAGCAAACACGTACTCCTTTAGACGCTGCTGGAGCCAGATCATTTGTCTCTGTGATGGACAACGTTTGAAATTCGCCCTTAAGAGGGAGACGGCAGCCAGCAACAGTCAAATTGATCGCTGCTTATCACTTCTTTTGAGGTAGGTACAGTTATTTCAGATAGGGGAATGGGTAGGTTAAGTTATTCTAGGGTGGGGAATGCTTATGGGCAAGTCTTTATGCTTGATCGGAGGCGGATGAAGTGGCAAAAAAGGCTCGGCCTACACCATGACCATGCCACTCGTCAACCCAAAGTGAATATGAGCCACACAGGTTGGTTGAAATGGCGCAGCATGAATGATAGAACCTGGATCCAAGCGTCCCAGGATGCATTGCAGCGAAAACGTTCAACAATGTTCAGTGTGACCAATGTTTCTATCTTGGAAAATGAACTCGCATACTGTATAGAGTGTATTTGACATATCTTGTCTCAGGCTTTGCTTGCAGTCCTACCATATCGCAGAAAATGCAGAAGTGCAGTCAATGCAGCTTTTTACCTAAAATGGTAAAAAATGGTCAAAGCCTCATGCAGTGTATTACCTGCCCCTGGAATAACCTCAATGGAATTATAAGAATAATGCTGATAATAATACAAATTCTGGATGTCTGTTTTCAGCCTTACAAAACCATAACTGTAGAAGTTTAGATTTATACGTAAAGCTAGATATTTGTAAAAATATCTATATTGATATATAACTATCTATTTATATAGCTAGATATATATCTATGCAGTAAGATACATTACATAGATAGATAGATAGACTGTATATAAGCCTGCAAGTCTTGCACTTGAAGCGGCTTTATGATGTCATTAAGGCTCGATGGTGACACGCGCACCCGGAACAAGGACCACAGGTTGTTAGCGGCCATTTTTCCGTCAGTCTCCACTGGAGCTAGAAGTGAGCAAACAGGTACTCCTTTAGACGCTGCTGGAGCCAGATCATTTGTCTCTGTGATGGACAACGTTTGAAATTCGCCCTTAAGCGGGAGACGGCAGCCAGCAACAGTCAAATTGATCGCTGCTTATCACTTCTTTTGAGGTAGGTACAGTTATTTCAGATAGGGGAATGGGTAGGTTAAGTTATTCTAGGGTGGGGAATGCTTATGGGCAAGTCTTTATGCTTGATCGGAGGCGGATGAAGTGGCAAAAAAGGCTCGGCCTACACCATGACCATGCCACTCGTCAACCCAAAGTGAATATGAGCCACACAGGTTGGTTGAAATGGCGCAGCATGAATGATAGAACCTGGATCCAAGCGTCCCAGGATGCATTGCAGCGAAAACGTTCAACAATGTTCAGTGTGACCAATGTTTCTATCTTGGAAAATGAACTCGCATACTGTATAGAGTGTATTTGACATATCTTGTCTCAGGCTTTGCTTGCAGTCCTACCATATCGCAGAAAATGCAGAAGTGCAGTCAATGCAGCTTTTTACCTAAAATGGTAAAAAATGGTCAAAGCCTCATGCAGTGTATTACCTGCCCCTGGAATAACCTCAATGGAATTATAAGAATAATGCTGATAATAATACAAATTCTGGATGTCTGTTTTCAGCCTTACAAAACCATAACTGTAGAAGTTTAGATTTATACGTAAAGCTAGATATTTGTAAAAATATCTATATTGATATATAACTATCTATTTATATAGCTAGATATATATCTATGCAGTAAGATACATTACATAGATAGATAGATAGACTGTATATAAGCCTGCAAGTCTTGCACTTGAAGCGGCTTTATGATGTCATTAAGGCTCGATGGTGACACGCGCACCCGGAACAAGGACCACAGGTTGTTAGCGGCCATTTTTCCGTCAGTCTCCACTGGAGCTAGAAGTGAGCAAACAGGTACTCCTTTAGACGCTGCTGGAGCCAGATCATTTGTCTCTGTGATGGACAACGTTTGAAATTCGCCCTTAAGCGGGAGACGGCAGCCAGCAACAGTCAAATTGATCGCTGCTTATCACTTCTTTTGAGGTAGGTACAGTTATTTCAGATAGGGGAATGGGTAGGTTAAGTTATTCTAGGGTGGGGAATGCTTATGGGCAAGTCTTTATGCTTGATCGGAGGCGGATGAAGTGGCAAAAAAGGCTCGGCCTACACCATGACCATGCCACTCGTCAACCCAAAGTGAATATGAGCCACACAGGTTGGTTGAAATGGCGCAGCATGAATGATAGAACCTGGATCCAAGCGTCCCAGGATGCATTGCAGCGAAAACGTTCAACAATGTTCAGTGTGACCAATGTTTCTATCTTGGAAAATGAACTCGCATACTGTATAGAGTGTATTTGACATATCTTGTCTCAGGCTTTGCTTGCAGTCCTACCATATCGCAGAAAATGCAGAAGTGCAGTCAATGCAGCTTTTTACCTAAAATGGTAAAAAATGGTCAAAGCCTCATGCAGTGTATTACCTGCCCCTGGAATAACCTCAATGGAATTATAAGAATAATGCTGATAATAATACAAATTCTGGATGTCTGTTTTCAGCCTTACAAAACCATAACTGTAGAAGTTTAGATTTATACGTAAAGCTAGATATTTGTAAAAATATCTATATTGATATATAACTATCTATTTATATAGCTAGATATATATCTATGCAGTGAGATACATTACATAGATAGATAGATAGACTGTATATAAGCCTGCAAGTCTTGCACTTGAAGCGGCTTTATGATGTCATTAAGGCTCGATGGTGACACGCGCACCCGGAACAAGGACCACAGGTTGTTAGCGGCCATTTTTCCGTCAGTCTCCACTGGAGCTAGAAGTGAGCAAACAGGTACTCCTTTAGACGCTGCTGGAGCCAGATCATTTGTCTCTGTGATGGACAACGTTTGAAATTCGCCCTTAAGCGGGAGACGGCAGCCAGCAACAGTCAAATTGATCGCTGCTTATCACTTCTTTTGAGGTAGGTACAGTTATTTCAGATAGGGGAATGGGTAGGTTAAGTTATTCTAGGGTGGGGAATGCTTATGGGCAAGTCTTTATGCTTGATCGGAGGCGGATGAAGTGGCAAAAAAGGCTCGGCCTACACCATGACCATGCCACTCGTCAACCCAAAGTGAATATGAGCCACACAGGTTGGTTGAAATGGCGCAGCATGAATGATAGAACCTGGATCCAAGCGTCCCAGGATGCATTGCAGCGAAAACGTTCAACAATGTTCAGTGTGACCAATGTTTCTATCTTGGAAAATGAACTCGCATACTGTATAGAGTGTATTTGACATATCTTGTCTCAGGCTTTGCTTGCAGTCCTACCATATCGCAGAAAATGCAGAAGTGCAGTCAATGCAGCTTTTTACCTAAAATGGTAAAAAATGGTCAAAGCCTCATGCAGTGTATTACCTGCCCCTGGAATAACCTCAATGGAATTATAAGAATAATGCTGATAATAATACAAATTCTGGATGTCTGTTTTCAGCCTTACAAAACCATAACTGTAGAAGTTTAGATTTATACGTAAAGCTAGATATTTGTAAAAATATCTATATTGATATATAACTATCTATTTATATAGCTAGATATATATCTATGCAGTAAGATACATTACATAGATAGATAGATAGACTGTATATAAGCCTGCAAGTCTTGCACTTGAAGCGGCTTTATGATGTCATTAAGGCTCGATGGTGACACGCGCACCCGGAACAAGGACCACAGGTTGTTAGCGGCCATTTTTCCGTCAGTCTCCACTGGAGCTAGAAGTGAGCAAACAGGTACTCCTTTAGACGCTGCTGGAGCCAGATCATTTGTCTCTGTGATGGACAACGTTTGAAATTCGCCCTTAAGCGGGAGACGGCAGCCAGCAACAGTCAAATTGATCGCTGCTTATCACTTCTTTTGAGGTAGGTACAGTTATTTCAGATAGGGGAATGGGTAGGTTAAGTTATTCTAGGGTGGGGAATGCTTATGGGCAAGTCTTTATGCTTGATCGGAGGCGGATGAAGTGGCAAAAAAGGCTCGGCCTACACCATGACCATGCCACTCGTCAACCCAAAGTGAATATGAGCCACACAGGTTGGTTGAAATGGCGCAGCATGAATGATAGAACCTGGATCCAAGCGTCCCAGGATGCATTGCAGCGAAAACGTTCAACAATGTTCAGTGTGACCAATGTTTCTATCTTGGAAAATGAACTCGCATACTGTATAGAGTGTATTTGACATATCTTGTCTCAGGCTTTGCTTGCAGTCCTACCATATCGCAGAAAATGCAGAAGTGCAGTCAATGCAGCTTTTTACCTAAAATGGTAAAAAATGGTCAAAGCCTCATGCAGTGTATTACCTGCCCCTGGAATAACCTCAATGGAATTATAAGAATAATGCTGATAATAATACAAATTCTGGATGTCTGTTTTCAGCCTTACAAAACCATAACTGTAGAAGTTTAGATTTATACGTAAAGCTAGATATTTGTAAAAATATCTATATTGATATATAACTATCTATTTATATAGCTAGATATATATCTATGCAGTAAGATACATTACATAGATAGATAGATAGACTGTATATAAGCCTGCAAGTCTTGCACTTGAAGCGGCTTTATGATGTCATTAAGGCTCGATGGTGACACGCGCACCCGGAACAAGGACCACAGGTTGTTAGCGGCCATTTTTCCGTCAGTCTCCACTGGAGCTAGAAGTGAGCAAACAGGTACTCCTTTAGACGCTGCTGGAGCCAGATCATTTGTCTCTGTGATGGACAACGTTTGAAATTCGCCCTTAAGCGGGAGACGGCAGCCAGCAACAGTCAAATTGATCGCTGCTTATCACTTCTTTTGAGGTAGGTACAGTTATTTCAGATAGGGGAATGGGTAGGTTAAGTTATTCTAGGGTGGGGAATGCTTATGGGCAAGTCTTTATGCTTGATCGGAGGCGGATGAAGTGGCAAAAAAGGCTCGGCCTACACCATGACCATGCCACTCGTCAACCCAAAGTGAATATGAGCCACACAGGTTGGTTGAAATGGCGCAGCATGAATGATAGAACCTGGATCCAAGCGTCCCAGGATGCATTGCAGCGAAAACGTTCAACAATGTTCAGTGTGACCAATGTTTCTATCTTGGAAAATGAACTCGCATACTGTATAGAGTGTATTTGACATATCTTGTCTCAGGCTTTGCTTGCAGTCCTACCATATCGCAGAAAATGCAGAAGTGCAGTCAATGCAGCTTTTTACCTAAAATGGTAAAAAATGGTCAAAGCCTCATGCAGTGTATTACCTGCCCCTGGAATAACCTCAATGGAATTATAAGAATAATGCTGATAATAATACAAATTCTGGATGTCTGTTTTCAGCCTTACAAAACCATAACTGTAGAAGTTTAGATTTATACGTAAAGCTAGATATTTGTAAAAATATCTATATTGATATATAACTATCTATTTATATAGCTAGATATATATCTATGCAGTGAGATACATTACATAGATAGATAGATAGACTGTATATAAGCCTGCAAGTCTTGCACTTGAAGCGGCTTTATGATGTCATTAAGGCTCGATGGTGACACGCGCACCCGGAACAAGGACCACAGGTTGTTAGCGGCCATTTTTCCGTCAGTCTCCACTGGAGCTAGAAGTGAGCAAACAGGTACTCCTTTAGACGCTGCTGGAGCCAGATCATTTGTCTCTGTGATGGACAACGTTTGAAATTCGCCCTTAAGCGGGAGACGGCAGCCAGCAACAGTCAAATTGATCGCTGCTTATCACTTCTTTTGAGGTAGGTACAGTTATTTCAGATAGGGGAATGGGTAGGTTAAGTTATTCTAGGGTGGGGAATGCTTATGGGCAAGTCTTTATGCTTGATCGGAGGCGGATGAAGTGGCAAAAAAGGCTCGGCCTACACCATGACCATGCCACTCGTCAACCCAAAGTGAATATGAGCCACACAGGTTGGTTGAAATGGCGCAGCATGAATGATAGAACCTGGATCCAAGCGTCCCAGGATGCATTGCAGCGAAAACGTTCAACAATGTTCAGTGTGACCAATGTTTCTATCTTGGAAAATGAACTCGCATACTGTATAGAGTGTATTTGACATATCTTGTCTCAGGCTTTGCTTGCAGTCCTACCATATCGCAGAAAATGCAGAAGTGCAGTCAATGCAGCTTTTTACCTAAAATGGTAAAAAATGGTCAAAGCCTCATGCAGTGTATTACCTGCCCCTGGAATAACCTCAATGGAATTATAAGAATAATGCTGATAATAATACAAATTCTGGATGTCTGTTTTCAGCCTTACAAAACCATAACTGTAGAAGTTTAGATTTATACGTAAAGCTAGATATTTGTAAAAATATCTATATTGATATATAACTATCTATTTATATAGCTAGATATATATCTATGCAGTAAGATACATTACATAGATAGATAGATAGACTGTATATAAGCCTGCAAGTCTTGCACTTGAAGCGGCTTTATGATGTCATTAAGGCTCGATGGTGACACGCGCACCCGGAACAAGGACCACAGGTTGTTAGCGGCCATTTTTCCGTCAGTCTCCACTGGAGCTAGAAGTGAGCAAACAGGTACTCCTTTAGACGCTGCTGGAGCCAGATCATTTGTCTCTGTGATGGACAACGTTTGAAATTCGCCCTTAAGCGGGAGACGGCAGCCAGCAACAGTCAAATTGATCGCTGCTTATCACTTCTTTTGAGGTAGGTACAGTTATTTCAGATAGGGGAATGGGTAGGTTAAGTTATTCTAGGGTGGGGAATGCTTATGGGCAAGTCTTTATGCTTGATCGGAGGCGGATGAAGTGGCAAAAAAGGCTCGGCCTACACCATGACCATGCCACTCGTCAACCCAAAGTGAATATGAGCCACACAGGTTGGTTGAAATGGCGCAGCATGAATGATAGAACCTGGATCCAAGCGTCCCAGGATGCATTGCAGCGAAAACGTTCAACAATGTTCAGTGTGACCAATGTTTCTATCTTGGAAAATGAACTCGCATACTGTATAGAGTGTATTTGACATATCTTGTCTCAGGCTTTGCTTGCAGTCCTACCATATCGCAGAAAATGCAGAAGTGCAGTCAATGCAGCTTTTTACCTAAAATGGTAAAAAATGGTCAAAGCCTCATGCAGTGTATTACCTGCCCCTGGAATAACCTCAATGGAATTATAAGAATAATGCTGATAATAATACAAATTCTGGATGTCTGTTTTCAGCCTTACAAAACCATAACTGTAGAAGTTTAGATTTATACGTAAAGCTAGATATTTGTAAAAATATCTATATTGATATATAACTATCTATTTATATAGCTAGATATATATCTATGCAGTGAGATACATTACATAGATAGATAGATAGACTGTATATAAGCCTGCAAGTCTTGCACTTGAAGCGGCTTTATGATGTCATTAAGGCTCGATGGTGACACGCGCACCCGGAACAAGGACCACAGGTTGTTAGCGGCCATTTTTCCGTCAGTCTCCACTGGAGCTAGAAGTGAGCAAACAGGTACTCCTTTAGACGCTGCTGGAGCCAGATCATTTGTCTCTGTGATGGACAACGTTTGAAATTCGCCCTTAAGCGGGAGACGGCAGCCAGCAACAGTCAAATTGATCGCTGCTTATCACTTCTTTTGAGGTAGGTACAGTTATTTCAGATAGGGGAATGGGTAGGTTAAGTTATTCTAGGGTGGGGAATGCTTATGGGCAAGTCTTTATGCTTGATCGGAGGCGGATGAAGTGGCAAAAAAGGCTCGGCCTACACCATGACCATGCCACTCGTCAACCCAAAGTGAATATGAGCCACACAGGTTGGTTGAAATGGCGCAGCATGAATGATAGAACCTGGATCCAAGCGTCCCAGGATGCATTGCAGCGAAAACGTTCAACAATGTTCAGTGTGACCAATGTTTCTATCTTGGAAAATGAACTCGCATACTGTATAGAGTGTATTTGACATATCTTGTCTCAGGCTTTGCTTGCAGTCCTACCATATCGCAGAAAATGCAGAAGTGCAGTCAATGCAGCTTTTTACCTAAAATGGTAAAAAATGGTCAAAGCCTCATGCAGTGTATTACCTGCCCCTGGAATAACCTCAATGGAATTATAAGAATAATGCTGATAATAATACAAATTCTGGATGTCTGTTTTCAGCCTTACAAAACCATAACTGTAGAAGTTTAGATTTATACGTAAAGCTAGATATTTGTAAAAATATCTATATTGATATATAACTATCTATTTATATAGCTAGATATATATCTATGCAGTAAGATACATTACATAGATAGATAGATAGACTGTATATAAGCCTGCAAGTCTTGCACTTGAAGCGGCTTTATGATGTCATTAAGGCTCGATGGTGACACGCGCACCCGGAACAAGGACCACAGGTTGTTAGCGGCCATTTTTCCGTCAGTCTCCACTGGAGCTAGAAGTGAGCAAACAGGTACTCCTTTAGACGCTGCTGGAGCCAGATCATTTGTCTCTGTGATGGACAACGTTTGAAATTCGCCCTTAAGCGGGAGACGGCAGCCAGCAACAGTCAAATTGATCGCTGCTTATCACTTCTTTTGAGGTAGGTACAGTTATTTCAGATAGGGGAATGGGTAGGTTAAGTTATTCTAGGGTGGGGAATGCTTATGGGCAAGTCTTTATGCTTGATCGGAGGCGGATGAAGTGGCAAAAAAGGCTCGGCCTACACCATGACCATGCCACTCGTCAACCCAAAGTGAATATGAGCCACACAGGTTGGTTGAAATGGCGCAGCATGAATGATAGAACCTGGATCCAAGCGTCCCAGGATGCATTGCAGCGAAAACGTTCAACAATGTTCAGTGTGACCAATGTTTCTATCTTGGAAAATGAACTCGCATACTGTATAGAGTGTATTTGACATATCTTGTCTCAGGCTTTGCTTGCAGTCCTACCATATCGCAGAAAATGCAGAAGTGCAGTCAATGCAGCTTTTTACCTAAAATGGTAAAAAATGGTCAAAGCCTCATGCAGTGTATTACCTGCCCCTGGAATAACCTCAATGGAATTATAAGAATAATGCTGATAATAATACAAATTCTGGATGTCTGTTTTCAGCCTTACAAAACCATAACTGTAGAAGTTTAGATTTATACGTAAAGCTAGATATTTGTAAAAATATCTATATTGATATATAACTATCTATTTATATAGCTAGATATATATCTATGCAGTAAGATACATTACATAGATAGATAGATAGACTGTATATAAGCCTGCAAGTCTTGCACTTGAAGCGGCTTTATGATGTCATTAAGGCTCGATGGTGACACGCGCACCCGGAACAAGGACCACAGGTTGTTAGCGGCCATTTTTCCGTCAGTCTCCACTGGAGCTAGAAGTGAGCAAACAGGTACTCCTTTAGACGCTGCTGGAGCCAGATCATTTGTCTCTGTGATGGACAACGTTTGAAATTCGCCCTTAAGCGGGAGACGGCAGCCAGCAACAGTCAAATTGATCGCTGCTTATCACTTCTTTTGAGGTAGGTACAGTTATTTCAGATAGGGGAATGGGTAGGTTAAGTTATTCTAGGGTGGGGAATGCTTATGGGCAAGTCTTTATGCTTGATCGGAGGCGGATGAAGTGGCAAAAAAGGCTCGGCCTACACCATGACCATGCCACTCGTCAACCCAAAGTGAATATGAGCCACACAGGTTGGTTGAAATGGCGCAGCATGAATGATAGAACCTGGATCCAAGCGTCCCAGGATGCATTGCAGCGAAAACGTTCAACAATGTTCAGTGTGACCAATGTTTCTATCTTGGAAAATGAACTCGCATACTGTATAGAGTGTATTTGACATATCTTGTCTCAGGCTTTGCTTGCAGTCCTACCATATCGCAGAAAATGCAGAAGTGCAGTCAATGCAGCTTTTTACCTAAAATGGTAAAAAATGGTCAAAGCCTCATGCAGTGTATTACCTGCCCCTGGAATAACCTCAATGGAATTATAAGAATAATGCTGATAATAATACAAATTCTGGATGTCTGTTTTCAGCCTTACAAAACCATAACTGTAGAAGTTTAGATTTATACGTAAAGCTAGATATTTGTAAAAATATCTATATTGATATATAACTATCTATTTATATAGCTAGATATATATCTATGCAGTAAGATACATTACATAGATAGATAGATAGACTGTATATAAGCCTGCAAGTCTTGCACTTGAAGCGGCTTTATGATGTCATTAAGGCTCGATGGTGACACGCGCACCCGGAACAAGGACCACAGGTTGTTAGCGGCCATTTTTCCGTCAGTCTCCACTGGAGCTAGAAGTGAGCAAACAGGTACTCCTTTAGACGCTGCTGGAGCCAGATCATTTGTCTCTGTGATGGACAACGTTTGAAATTCGCCCTTAAGCGGGAGACGGCAGCCAGCAACAGTCAAATTGATCGCTGCTTATCACTTCTTTTGAGGTAGGTACAGTTATTTCAGATAGGGGAATGGGTAGGTTAAGTTATTCTAGGGTGGGGAATGCTTATGGGCAAGTCTTTATGCTTGATCGGAGGCGGATGAAGTGGCAAAAAAGGCTCGGCCTACACCATGACCATGCCACTCGTCAACCCAAAGTGAATATGAGCCACACAGGTTGGTTGAAATGGCGCAGCATGAATGATAGAACCTGGATCCAAGCGTCCCAGGATGCATTGCAGCGAAAACGTTCAACAATGTTCAGTGTGACCAATGTTTCTATCTTGGAAAATGAACTCGCATACTGTATAGAGTGTATTTGACATATCTTGTCTCAGGCTTTGCTTGCAGTCCTACCATATCGCAGAAAATGCAGAAGTGCAGTCAATGCAGCTTTTTACCTAAAATGGTAAAAAATGGTCAAAGCCTCATGCAGTGTATTACCTGCCCCTGGAATAACCTCAATGGAATTATAAGAATAATGCTGATAATAATACAAATTCTGGATGTCTGTTTTCAGCCTTACAAAACCATAACTGTAGAAGTTTAGATTTATACGTAAAGCTAGATATTTGTAAAAATATCTATATTGATATATAACTATCTATTTATATAGCTAGATATATATCTATGCAGTAAGATACATTACATAGATAGATAGATAGACTGTATATAAGCCTGCAAGTCTTGCACTTGAAGCGGCTTTATGATGTCATTAAGGCTCGATGGTGACACGCGCACCCGGAACAAGGACCACAGGTTGTTAGCGGCCATTTTTCCGTCAGTCTCCACTGGAGCTAGAAGTGAGCAAACAGGTACTCCTTTAGACGCTGCTGGAGCCAGATCATTTGTCTCTGTGATGGACAACGTTTGAAATTCGCCCTTAAGCGGGAGACGGCAGCCAGCAACAGTCAAATTGATCGCTGCTTATCACTTCTTTTGAGGTAGGTACAGTTATTTCAGATAGGGGAATGGGTAGGTTAAGTTATTCTAGGGTGGGGAATGCTTATGGGCAAGTCTTTATGCTTGATCGGAGGCGGATGAAGTGGCAAAAAAGGCTCGGCCTACACCATGACCATGCCACTCGTCAACCCAAAGTGAATATGAGCCACACAGGTTGGTTGAAATGGCGCAGCATGAATGATAGAACCTGGATCCAAGCGTCCCAGGATGCATTGCAGCGAAAACGTTCAACAATGTTCAGTGTGACCAATGTTTCTATCTTGGAAAATGAACTCGCATACTGTATAGAGTGTATTTGACATATCTTGTCTCAGGCTTTGCTTGCAGTCCTACCATATCGCAGAAAATGCAGAAGTGCAGTCAATGCAGCTTTTTACCTAAAATGGTAAAAAATGGTCAAAGCCTCATGCAGTGTATTACCTGCCCCTGGAATAACCTCAATGGAATTATAAGAATAATGCTGATAATAATACAAATTCTGGATGTCTGTTTTCAGCCTTACAAAACCATAACTGTAGAAGTTTAGATTTATACGTAAAGCTAGATATTTGTAAAAATATCTATATTGATATATAACTATCTATTTATATAGCTAGATATATATCTATGCAGTGAGATACATTACATAGATAGATAGATAGACTGTATATAAGCCTGCAAGTCTTGCACTTGAAGCGGCTTTATGATGTCATTAAGGCTCGATGGTGACACGCGCACCCGGAACAAGGACCACAGGTTGTTAGCGGCCATTTTTCCGTCAGTCTCCACTGGAGCTAGAAGTGAGCAAACAGGTACTCCTTTAGACGCTGCTGGAGCCAGATCATT
Organism: Eleutherodactylus coqui; assembly: GCF_035609145.1. Lineage (NCBI taxonomy): Eukaryota > Metazoa > Chordata > Amphibia > Anura > Eleutherodactylidae > Eleutherodactylus > Eleutherodactylus coqui. Next base: position 78,163 of record NW_027101843.1, read on the forward strand.
TGTCTCTGTGATGGACAACGTTTGAAATTCGCCCTTAAGCGGGAGACGGCAGCCAGCAACAGTCAAATTGATCGCTGCTTATCACTTCTTTTGAGGTAGGTACAGTTATTTCAGATAGGGGAATGGGTAGGTTAAGTTATTCTAGGGTGGGGAATGCTTATGGGCAAGTCTTTATGCTTGATCGGAGGCGGATGAAGTGGCAAAAAAGGCTCGGCCTACACCATGACCATGCCACTCGTCAACCCAAAGTGAATATGAGCCACACAGGTTGGTTGAAATGGCGCAGCATGAATGATAGAACCTGGATCCAAGCGTCCCAGGATGCATTGCAGCGAAAACGTTCAACAATGTTCAGTGTGACCAATGTTTCTATCTTGGAAAATGAACTCGCATACTGTATAGAGTGTATTTGACATATCTTGTCTCAGGCTTTGCTTGCAGTCCTACCATATCGCAGAAAATGCAGAAGTGCAGTCAATGCAGCTTTTTACCTAAAATGGTAAAAAATGGTCAAAGCCTCATGCAGTGTATTACCTGCCCCTGGAATAACCTCAATGGAATTATAAGAATAATGCTGATAATAATACAAATTCTGGATGTCTGTTTTCAGCCTTACAAAACCATAACTGTAGAAGTTTAGATTTATACGTAAAGCTAGATATTTGTAAAAATATCTATATTGATATATAACTATCTATTTATATAGCTAGATATATATCTATGCAGTAAGATACATTACATAGATAGATAGATAGACTGTATATAAGCCTGCAAGTCTTGCACTTGAAGCGGCTTTATGATGTCATTAAGGCTCGATGGTGACACGCGCACCCGGAACAAGGACCACAGGTTGTTAGCGGCCATTTTTCCGTCAGTCTCCACTGGAGCTAGAAGTGAGCAAACAGGTACTCCTTTAGACGCTGCTGGAGCCAGATCATTTGTCTCTGTGATGGACAACGTTTGAAATTCGCCCTTAAGCGGGAGACGGCAGCCAGCAACAGTCAAATTGATCGCTGCTTATCACTTCTTTTGAGGTAGGTACAGTTATTTCAGATAGGGGAATGGGTAGGTTAAGTTATTCTAGGGTGGGGAATGCTTATGGGCAAGTCTTTATGCTTGATCGGAGGCGGATGAAGTGGCAAAAAAGGCTCGGCCTACACCATGACCATGCCACTCGTCAACCCAAAGTGAATATGAGCCACACAGGTTGGTTGAAATGGCGCAGCATGAATGATAGAACCTGGATCCAAGCGTCCCAGGATGCATTGCAGCGAAAACGTTCAACAATGTTCAGTGTGACCAATGTTTCTATCTTGGAAAATGAACTCGCATACTGTATAGAGTGTATTTGACATATCTTGTCTCAGGCTTTGCTTGCAGTCCTACCATATCGCAGAAAATGCAGAAGTGCAGTCAATGCAGCTTTTTACCTAAAATGGTAAAAAATGGTCAAAGCCTCATGCAGTGTATTACCTGCCCCTGGAATAACCTCAATGGAATTATAAGAATAATGCTGATAATAATACAAATTCTGGATGTCTGTTTTCAGCCTTACAAAACCATAACTGTAGAAGTTTAGATTTATACGTAAAGCTAGATATTTGTAAAAATATCTATATTGATATATAACTATCTATTTATATAGCTAGATATATATCTATGCAGTAAGATACATTACATAGATAGATAGATAGACTGTATATAAGCCTGCAAGTCTTGCACTTGAAGCGGCTTTATGATGTCATTAAGGCTCGATGGTGACACGCGCACCCGGAACAAGGACCACAGGTTGTTAGCGGCCATTTTTCCGTCAGTCTCCACTGGAGCTAGAAGTGAGCAAACAGGTACTCCTTTAGACGCTGCTGGAGCCAGATCATTTGTCTCTGTGATGGACAACGTTTGAAATTAGCCCTTAAGCGGGAGACGGCAGCCAGCAACAGTCAAATTGATCGCTGCTTATCACTTCTTTTGAGGTAGGTACAGTTATTTCAGATAGGGGAATGGGTAGGTTAAGTTATTCTAGGGTGGGGAATGCTTATGGGCAAGTCTTTATGCTTGATCGGAGGCGGATGAAGTGGCAAAAAAGGCTCGGCCTACACCATGACCATGCCACTCGTCAACCCAAAGTGAATATGAGCCACACAGGTTGGTTGAAATGGCGCAGCATGAATGATAGAACCTGGATCCAAGCGTCCCAGGATGCATTGCAGCGAAAACGTTCAACAATGTTCAGTGTGACCAATGTTTCTATCTTGGAAAATGAACTCGCATACTGTATAGAGTGTATTTGACATATCTTGTCTCAGGCTTTGCTTGCAGTCCTACCATATCGCAGAAAATGCAGAAGTGCAGTCAATGCAGCTTTTTACCTAAAATGGTAAAAAATGGTCAAAGCCTCATGCAGTGTATTACCTGCCCCTGGAATAACCTCAATGGAATTATAAGAATAATGCTGATAATAATACAAATTCTGGATGTCTGTTTTCAGCCTTACAAAACCATAACTGTAGAAGTTTAGATTTATACGTAAAGCTAGATATTTGTAAAAATATCTATATTGATATATAACTATCTATTTATATAGCTAGATATATATCTATGCAGTAAGATACATTACATAGATAGATAGATAGACTGTATATAAGCCTGCAAGTCTTGCACTTGAAGCGGCTTTATGATGTCATTAAGGCTCGATGGTGACACGCGCACCCGGAACAAGGACCACAGGTTGTTAGCGGCCATTTTTCCGTCAGTCTCCACTGGAGCTAGAAGTGAGCAAACAGGTACTCCTTTAGACGCTGCTGGAGCCAGATCATTTGTCTCTGTGATGGACAACGTTTGAAATTCGCCCTTAAGCGGGAGACGGCAGCCAGCAACAGTCAAATTGATCGCTGCTTATCACTTCTTTTGAGGTAGGTACAGTTATTTCAGATAGGGGAATGGGTAGGTTAAGTTATTCTAGGGTGGGGAATGCTTATGGGCAAGTCTTTATGCTTGATCGGAGGCGGATGAAGTGGCAAAAAAGGCTCGGCCTACACCATGACCATGCCACTCGTCAACCCAAAGTGAATATGAGCCACACAGGTTGGTTGAAATGGCGCAGCATGAATGATAGAACCTGGATCCAAGCGTCCCAGGATGCATTGCAGCGAAAACGTTCAACAATGTTCAGTGTGACCAATGTTTCTATCTTGGAAAATGAACTCGCATACTGTATAGAGTGTATTTGACATATCTTGTCTCAGGCTTTGCTTGCAGTCCTACCATATCGCAGAAAATGCAGAAGTGCAGTCAATGCAGCTTTTTACCTAAAATGGTAAAAAATGGTCAAAGCCTCATGCAGTGTATTACCTGCCCCTGGAATAACCTCAATGGAATTATAAGAATAATGCTGATAATAATACAAATTCTGGATGTCTGTTTTCAGCCTTACAAAACCATAACTGTAGAAGTTTAGATTTATACGTAAAGCTAGATATTTGTAAAAATATCTATATTGATATATAACTATCTATTTATATAGCTAGATATATATCTATGCAGTAAGATACATTACATAGATAGATAGATAGACTGTATATAAGCCTGCAAGTCTTGCACTTGAAGCGGCTTTATGATGTCATTAAGGCTCGATGGTGACACGCGCACCCGGAACAAGGACCACAGGTTGTTAGCGGCCATTTTTCCGTCAGTCTCCACTGGAGCTAGAAGTGAGCAAACAGGTACTCCTTTAGACGCTGCTGGAGCCAGATCATTTGTCTCTGTGATGGACAACGTTTGAAATTCGCCCTTAAGCGGGAGACGGCAGCCAGCAACAGTCAAATTGATCGCTGCTTATCACTTCTTTTGAGGTAGGTACAGTTATTTCAGATAGGGGAATGGGTAGGTTAAGTTATTCTAGGGTGGGGAATGCTTATGGGCAAGTCTTTATGCTTGATCGGAGGCGGATGAAGTGGCAAAAAAGGCTCGGCCTACACCATGACCATGCCACTCGTCAACCCAAAGTGAATATGAGCCACACAGGTTGGTTGAAATGGCGCAGCATGAATGATAGAACCTGGATCCAAGCGTCCCAGGATGCATTGCAGCGAAAACGTTCAACAATGTTCAGTGTGACCAATGTTTCTATCTTGGAAAATGAACTCGCATACTGTATAGAGTGTATTTGACATATCTTGTCTCAGGCTTTGCTTGCAGTCCTACCATATCGCAGAAAATGCAGAAGTGCAGTCAATGCAGCTTTTTACCTAAAATGGTAAAAAATGGTCAAAGCCTCATGCAGTGTATTACCTGCCCCTGGAATAACCTCAATGGAATTATAAGAATAATGCTGATAATAATACAAATTCTGGATGTCTGTTTTCAGCCTTACAAAACCATAACTGTAGAAGTTTAGATTTATACGTAAAGCTAGATATTTGTAAAAATATCTATATTGATATATAACTATCTATTTATATAGCTAGATATATATCTATGCAGTAAGATACATTACATAGATAGATAGATAGACTGTATATAAGCCTGCAAGTCTTGCACTTGAAGCGGCTTTATGATGTCATTAAGGCTCGATGGTGACACGCGCACCCGGAACAAGGACCACAGGTTGTTAGCGGCCATTTTTCCGTCAGTCTCCACTGGAGCTAGAAGTGAGCAAACAGGTACTCCTTTAGACGCTGCTGGAGCCAGATCATTTGTCTCTGTGATGGACAACGTTTGAAATTCGCCCTTAAGCGGGAGACGGCAGCCAGCAACAGTCAAATTGATCGCTGCTTATCACTTCTTTTGAGGTAGGTACAGTTATTTCAGATAGGGGAATGGGTAGGTTAAGTTATTCTAGGGTGGGGAATGCTTATGGGCAAGTCTTTATGCTTGATCGGAGGCGGATGAAGTGGCAAAAAAGGCTCGGCCTACACCATGACCATGCCACTCGTCAACCCAAAGTGAATATGAGCCACACAGGTTGGTTGAAATGGCGCAGCATGAATGATAGAACCTGGATCCAAGCGTCCCAGGATGCATTGCAGCGAAAACGTTCAACAATGTTCAGTGTGACCAATGTTTCTATCTTGGAAAATGAACTCGCATACTGTATAGAGTGTATTTGACATATCTTGTCTCAGGCTTTGCTTGCAGTCCTACCATATCGCAGAAAATGCAGAAGTGCAGTCAATGCAGCTTTTTACCTAAAATGGTAAAAAATGGTCAAAGCCTCATGCAGTGTATTACCTGCCCCTGGAATAACCTCAATGGAATTATAAGAATAATGCTGATAATAATACAAATTCTGGATGTCTGTTTTCAGCCTTACAAAACCATAACTGTAGAAGTTTAGATTTATACGTAAAGCTAGATATTTGTAAAAATATCTATATTGATATATAACTATCTATTTATATAGCTAGATATATATCTATGCAGTAAGATACATTACATAGATAGATAGATAGACTGTATATAAGCCTGCAAGTCTTGCACTTGAAGCGGCTTTATGATGTCATTAAGGCTCGATGGTGACACGCGCACCCGGAACAAGGACCACAGGTTGTTAGCGGCCATTTTTCCGTCAGTCTCCACTGGAGCTAGAAGTGAGCAAACAGGTACTCCTTTAGACGCTGCTGGAGCCAGATCATTTGTCTCTGTGATGGACAACGTTTGAAATTCGCCCTTAAGCGGGAGACGGCAGCCAGCAACAGTCAAATTGATCGCTGCTTATCACTTCTTTTGAGGTAGGTACAGTTATTTCAGATAGGGGAATGGGTAGGTTAAGTTATTCTAGGGTGGGGAATGCTTATGGGCAAGTCTTTATGCTTGATCGGAGGCGGATGAAGTGGCAAAAAAGGCTCGGCCTACACCATGACCATGCCACTCGTCAACCCAAAGTGAATATGAGCCACACAGGTTGGTTGAAATGGCGCAGCATGAATGATAGAACCTGGATCCAAGCGTCCCAGGATGCATTGCAGCGAAAACGTTCAACAATGTTCAGTGTGACCAATGTTTCTATCTTGGAAAATGAACTCGCATACTGTATAGAGTGTATTTGACATATCTTGTCTCAGGCTTTGCTTGCAGTCCTACCATATCGCAGAAAATGCAGAAGTGCAGTCAATGCAGCTTTTTACCTAAAATGGTAAAAAATGGTCAAAGCCTCATGCAGTGTATTACCTGCCCCTGGAATAACCTCAATGGAATTATAAGAATAATGCTGATAATAATACAAATTCTGGATGTCTGTTTTCAGCCTTACAAAACCATAACTGTAGAAGTTTAGATTTATACGTAAAGCTAGATATTTGTAAAAATATCTATATTGATATATAACTATCTATTTATATAGCTAGATATATATCTATGCAGTAAGATACATTACATAGATAGATAGATAGACTGTATATAAGCCTGCAAGTCTTGCACTTGAAGCGGCTTTATGATGTCATTAAGGCTCGATGGTGACACGCGCACCCGGAACAAGGACCACAGGTTGTTAGCGGCCATTTTTCCGTCAGTCTCCACTGGAGCTAGAAGTGAGCAAACAGGTACTCCTTTAGACGCTGCTGGAGCCAGATCATTTGTCTCTGTGATGGACAACGTTTGAAATTCGCCCTTAAGCGGGAGACGGCAGCCAGCAACAGTCAAATTGATCGCTGCTTATCACTTCTTTTGAGGTAGGTACAGTTATTTCAGATAGGGGAATGGGTAGGTTAAGTTATTCTAGGGTGGGGAATGCTTATGGGCAAGTCTTTATGCTTGATCGGAGGCGGATGAAGTGGCAAAAAAGGCTCGGCCTACACCATGACCATGCCACTCGTCAACCCAAAGTGAATATGAGCCACACAGGTTGGTTGAAATGGCGCAGCATGAATGATAGAACCTGGATCCAAGCGTCCCAGGATGCATTGCAGCGAAAACGTTCAACAATGTTCAGTGTGACCAATGTTTCTATCTTGGAAAATGAACTCGCATACTGTATAGAGTGTATTTGACATATCTTGTCTCAGGCTTTGCTTGCAGTCCTACCATATCGCAGAAAATGCAGAAGTGCAGTCAATGCAGCTTTTTACCTAAAATGGTAAAAAATGGTCAAAGCCTCATGCAGTGTATTACCTGCCCCTGGAATAACCTCAATGGAATTATAAGAATAATGCTGATAATAATACAAATTCTGGATGTCTGTTTTCAGCCTTACAAAACCATAACTGTAGAAGTTTAGATTTATACGTAAAGCTAGATATTTGTAAAAATATCTATATTGATATATAACTATCTATTTATATAGCTAGATATATATCTATGCAGTAAGATACATTACATAGATAGATAGATAGACTGTATATAAGCCTGCAAGTCTTGCACTTGAAGCGGCTTTATGATGTCATTAAGGCTCGATGGTGACACGCGCACCCGGAACAAGGACCACAGGTTGTTAGCGGCCATTTTTCCGTCAGTCTCCACTGGAGCTAGAAGTGAGCAAACAGGTACTCCTTTAGACGCTGCTGGAGCCAGATCATTTGTCTCTGTGATGGACAACGTTTGAAATTCGCCCTTAAGCGGGAGACGGCAGCCAGCAACAGTCAAATTGATCGCTGCTTATCACTTCTTTTGAGGTAGGTACAGTTATTTCAGATAGGGGAATGGGTAGGTTAAGTTATTCTAGGGTGGGGAATGCTTATGGGCAAGTCTTTATGCTTGATCGGAGGCGGATGAAGTGGCAAAAAAGGCTCGGCCTACACCATGACCATGCCACTCGTCAACCCAAAGTGAATATGAGCCACACAGGTTGGTTGAAATGGCGCAGCATGAATGATAGAACCTGGATCCAAGCGTCCCAGGATGCATTGCAGCGAAAACGTTCAACAATGTTCAGTGTGACCAATGTTTCTATCTTGGAAAATGAACTCGCATACTGTATAGAGTGTATTTGACATATCTTGTCTCAGGCTTTGCTTGCAGTCCTACCATATCGCAGAAAATGCAGAAGTGCAGTCAATGCAGCTTTTTACCTAAAATGGTAAAAAATGGTCAAAGCCTCATGCAGTGTATTACCTGCCCCTGGAATAACCTCAATGGAATTATAAGAATAATGCTGATAATAATACAAATTCTGGATGTCTGTTTTCAGCCTTACAAAACCATAACTGTAGAAGTTTAGATTTATACGTAAAGCTAGATATTTGTAAAAATATCTATATTGATATATAACTATCTATTTATATAGCTAGATATATATCTATGCAGTAAGATACATTACATAGATAGATAGATAGACTGTATATAAGCCTGCAAGTCTTGCACTTGAAGCGGCTTTATGATGTCATTAAGGCTCGATGGTGACACGCGCACCCGGAACAAGGACCACAGGTTGTTAGCGGCCATTTTTCCGTCAGTCTCCACTGGAGCTAGAAGTGAGCAAACAGGTACTCCTTTAGACGCTGCTGGAGCCAGATCATTTGTCTCTGTGATGGACAACGTTTGAAATTCGCCCTTAAGCGGGAGACGGCAGCCAGCAACAGTCAAATTGATCGCTGCTTATCACTTCTTTTGAGGTAGGTACAGTTATTTCAGATAGGGGAATGGGTAGGTTAAGTTATTCTAGGGTGGGGAATGCTTATGGGCAAGTCTTTATGCTTGATCGGAGGCGGATGAAGTGGCAAAAAAGGCTCGGCCTACACCATGACCATGCCACTCGTCAACCCAAAGTGAATATGAGCCACACAGGTTGGTTGAAATGGCGCAGCATGAATGATAGAACCTGGATCCAAGCGTCCCAGGATGCATTGCAGCGAAAACGTTCAACAATGTTCAGTGTGACCAATGTTTCTATCTTGGAAAATGAACTCGCATACTGTATAGAGTGTATTTGACATATCTTGTCTCAGGCTTTGCTTGCAGTCCTACCATATCGCAGAAAATGCAGAAGTGCAGTCAATGCAGCTTTTTACCTAAAATGGTAAAAAATGGTCAAAGCCTCATGCAGTGTATTACCTGCCCCTGGAATAACCTCAATGGAATTATAAGAATAATGCTGATAATAATACAAATTCTGGATGTCTGTTTTCAGCCTTACAAAACCATAACTGTAGAAGTTTAGATTTATACGTAAAGCTAGATATTTGTAAAAATATCTATATTGATATATAACTATCTATTTATATAGCTAGATATATATCTATGCAGTAAGATACATTACATAGATAGATAGATAGACTGTATATAAGCCTGCAAGTCTTGCACTTGAAGCGGCTTTATGATGTCATTAAGGCTCGATGGTGACACGCGCACCCGGAACAAGGACCACAGGTTGTTAGCGGCCATTTTTCCGTCAGTCTCCACTGGAGCTAGAAGTGAGCAAACAGGTACTCCTTTAGACGCTGCTGGAGCCAGATCATTTGTCTCTGTGATGGACAACGTTTGAAATTCGCCCTTAAGCGGGAGACGGCAGCCAGCAACAGTCAAATTGATCGCTGCTTATCACTTCTTTTGAGGTAGGTACAGTTATTTCAGATAGGGGAATGGGTAGGTTAAGTTATTCTAGGGTGGGGAATGCTTATGGGCAAGTCTTTATGCTTGATCGGAGGCGGATGAAGTGGCAAAAAAGGCTCGGCCTACACCATGACCATGCCACTCGTCAACCCAAAGTGAATATGAGCCACACAGGTTGGTTGAAATGGCGCAGCATGAATGATAGAACCTGGATCCAAGCGTCCCAGGATGCATTGCAGCGAAAACGTTCAACAATGTTCAGTGTGACCAATGTTTCTATCTTGGAAAATGAACTCGCATACTGTATAGAGTGTATTTGACATATCTTGTCTCAGGCTTTGCTTGCAGTCCTACCATATCGCAGAAAATGCAGAAGTGCAGTCAATGCAGCTTTTTACCTAAAATGGTAAAAAATGGTCAAAGCCTCATGCAGTGTATTACCTGCCCCTGGAATAACCTCAATGGAATTATAAGAATAATGCTGATAATAATACAAATTCTGGATGTCTGTTTTCAGCCTTACAAAACCATAACTGTAGAAGTTTAGATTTATACGTAAAGCTAGATATTTGTAAAAATATCTATATTGATATATAACTATCTATTTATATAGCTAGATATATATCTATGCAGTAAGATACATTACATAGATAGATAGATAGACTGTATATAAGCCTGCAAGTCTTGCACTTGAAGCGGCTTTATGATGTCATTAAGGCTCGATGGTGACACGCGCACCCGGAACAAGGACCACAGGTTGTTAGCGGCCATTTTTCCGTCAGTCTCCACTGGAGCTAGAAGTGAGCAAACAGGTACTCCTTTAGACGCTGCTGGAGCCAGATCATTTGTCTCTGTGATGGACAACGTTTGAAATTCGCCCTTAAGCGGGAGACGGCAGCCAGCAACAGTCAAATTGATCGCTGCTTATCACTTCTTTTGAGGTAGGTACAGTTATTTCAGATAGGGGAATGGGTAGGTTAAGTTATTCTAGGGTGGGGAATGCTTATGGGCAAGTCTTTATGCTTGATCGGAGGCGGATGAAGTGGCAAAAAAGGCTCGGCCTACACCATGACCATGCCACTCGTCAACCCAAAGTGAATATGAGCCACACAGGTTGGTTGAAATGGCGCAGCATGAATGATAGAACCTGGATCCAAGCGTCCCAGGATGCATTGCAGCGAAAACGTTCAACAATGTTCAGTGTGACCAATGTTTCTATCTTGGAAAATGAACTCGCATACTGTATAGAGTGTATTTGACATATCTTGTCTCAGGCTTTGCTTGCAGTCCTACCATATCGCAGAAAATGCAGAAGTGCAGTCAATGCAGCTTTTTACCTAAAATGGTAAAAAATGGTCAAAGCCTCATGCAGTGTATTACCTGCCCCTGGAATAACCTCAATGGAATTATAAGAATAATGCTGATAATAATACAAATTCTGGATGTCTGTTTTCAGCCTTACAAAACCATAACTGTAGAAGTTTAGATTTATACGTAAAGCTAGATATTTGTAAAAATATCTATATTGATATATAACTATCTATTTATATAGCTAGATATATATCTATGCAGTAAGATACATTACATAGATAGATAGATAGACTGTATATAAGCCTGCAAGTCTTGCACTTGAAGCGGCTTTATGATGTCATTAAGGCTCGATGGTGACACGCGCACCCGGAACAAGGACCACAGGTTGTTAGCGGCCATTTTTCCGTCAGTCTCCACTGGAGCTAGAAGTGAGCAAACAGGTACTCCTTTAGACGCTGCTGGAGCCAGATCATTTGTCTCTGTGATGGACAACGTTTGAAATTCGCCCTTAAGCGGGAGACGGCAGCCAGCAACAGTCAAATTGATCGCTGCTTATCACTTCTTTTGAGGTAGGTACAGTTATTTCAGATAGGGGAATGGGTAGGTTAAGTTATTCTAGGGTGGGGAATGCTTATGGGCAAGTCTTTATGCTTGATCGGAGGCGGATGAAGTGGCAAAAAAGGCTCGGCCTACACCATGACCATGCCACTCGTCAACCCAAAGTGAATATGAGCCACACAGGTTGGTTGAAATGGCGCAGCATGAATGATAGAACCTGGATCCAAGCGTCCCAGGATGCATTGCAGCGAAAACGTTCAACAATGTTCAGTGTGACCAATGTTTCTATCTTGGAAAATGAACTCGCATACTGTATAGAGTGTATTTGACATATCTTGTCTCAGGCTTTGCTTGCAGTCCTACCATATCGCAGAAAATGCAGAAGTGCAGTCAATGCAGCTTTTTACCTAAAATGGTAAAAAATGGTCAAAGCCTCATGCAGTGTATTACCTGCCCCTGGAATAACCTCAATGGAATTATAAGAATAATGCTGATAATAATACAAATTCTGGATGTCTGTTTTCAGCCTTACAAAACCATAACTGTAGAAGTTTAGATTTATACGTAAAGCTAGATATTTGTAAAAATATCTATATTGATATATAACTATCTATTTATATAGCTAGATATATATCTATGCAGTAAGATACATTACATAGATAGATAGATAGACTGTATATAAGCCTGCAAGTCTTGCACTTGAAGCGGCTTTATGATGTCATTAAGGCTCGATGGTGACACGCGCACCCGGAACAAGGACCACAGGTTGTTAGCGGCCATTTTTCCGTCAGTCTCCACTGGAGCTAGAAGTGAGCAAACAGGTACTCCTTTAGACGCTGCTGGAGCCAGATCATTTGTCTCTGTGATGGACAACGTTTGAAATTCGCCCTTAAGCGGGAGACGGCAGCCAGCAACAGTCAAATTGATCGCTGCTTATCACTTCTTTTGAGGTAGGTACAGTTATTTCAGATAGGGGAATGGGTAGGTTAAGTTATTCTAGGGTGGGGAATGCTTATGGGCAAGTCTTTATGCTTGATCGGAGGCGGATGAAGTGGCAAAAAAGGCTCGGCCTACACCATGACCATGCCACTCGTCAACCCAAAGTGAATATGAGCCACACAGGTTGGTTGAAATGGCGCAGCATGAATGATAGAACCTGGATCCAAGCGTCCCAGGATGCATTGCAGCGAAAACGTTCAACAATGTTCAGTGTGACCAATGTTTCTATCTTGGAAAATGAACTCGCATACTGTATAGAGTGTATTTGACATATCTTGTCTCAGGCTTTGCTTGCAGTCCTACCATATCGCAGAAAATGCAGAAGTGCAGTCAATGCAGCTTTTTACCTAAAATGGTAAAAAATGGTCAAAGCCTCATGCAGTGTATTACCTGCCCCTGGAATAACCTCAATGGAATTATAAGAATAATGCTGATAATAATACAAATTCTGGATGTCTGTTTTCAGCCTTACAAAACCATAACTGTAGAAGTTTAGATTTATACGTAAAGCTAGATATTTGTAAAAATATCTATATTGATATATAACTATCTATTTATATAGCTAGATATATATCTATGCAGTAAGATACATTACATAGATAGATAGATAGACTGTATATAAGCCTGCAAGTCTTGCACTTGAAGCGGCTTTATGATGTCATTAAGGCTCGATGGTGACACGCGCACCCGGAACAAGGACCACAGGTCGTTAGCGGCCATTTTTCCGTCAGTCTCCACTGGAGCTAGAAGTGAGCAAACAGGTACTCCTTTAGACGCTGCTGGAGCCAGATCATTTGTCTCTGTGATGGACAACGTTTGAAATTCGCCCTTAAGCGGGAGACGGCAGCCAGCAACAGTCAAATTGATCGCTGCTTATCACTTCTTTTGAGGTAGGTACAGTTATTTCAGATAGGGGAATGGGTAGGTTAAGTTATTCTAGGGTGGGGAATGCTTATGGGCAAGTCTTTATGCTTGATCGGAGGCGGATGAAGTGGCAAAAAAGGCTCGGCCTACACCATGACCATGCCACTCGTCAACCCAAAGTGAATATGAGCCACACAGGTTGGTTGAAATGGCGCAGCATGAATGATAGAACCTGGATCCAAGCGTCCCAGGATGCATTGCAGCGAAAACGTTCAACAATGTTCAGTGTGACCAATGTTTCTATCTTGGAAAATGAACTCGCATACTGTATAGAGTGTATTTGACATATCTTGTCTCAGGCTTTGCTTGCAGTCCTACCATATCGCAGAAAATGCAGAAGTGCAGTCAATGCAGCTTTTTACCTAAAATGGTAAAAAATGGTCAAAGCCTCATGCAGTGTATTACCTGCCCCTGGAATAACCTCAATGGAATTATAAGAATAATGCTGATAATAATACAAATTCTGGATGTCTGTTTTCAGCCTTACAAAACCATAACTGTAGAAGTTTAGATTTATACGTAAAGCTAGATATTTGTAAAAATATCTATATTGATATATAACTATCTATTTATATAGCTAGATATATATCTATGCAGTAAGATACATTACATAGATAGATAGATAGACTGTATATAAGCCTGCAAGTCTTGCACTTGAAGCGGCTTTATGATGTCATTAAGGCTCGATGGTGACACGCGCACCCGGAACAAGGACCACAGGTTGTTAGCGGCCATTTTTCCGTCAGTCTCCACTGGAGCTAGAAGTGAGCAAACAGGTACTCCTTTAGACGCTGCTGGAGCCAGATCATTTGTCTCTGTGATGGACAACGTTTGAAATTCGCCCTTAAGCGGGAGACGGCAGCCAGCAACAGTCAAATTGATCGCTGCTTATCACTTCTTTTGAGGTAGGTACAGTTATTTCAGATAGGGGAATGGGTAGGTTAAGTTATTCTAGGGTGGGGAATGCTTATGGGCAAGTCTTTATGCTTGATCGGAGGCGGATGAAGTGGCAAAAAAGGCTCGGCCTACACCATGACCATGCCACTCGTCAACCCAAAGTGAATATGAGCCACACAGGTTGGTTGAAATGGCGCAGCATGAATGATAGAACCTGGATCCAAGCGTCCCAGGATGCATTGCAGCGAAAACGTTCAACAATGTTCAGTGTGACCAATGTTTCTATCTTGGAAAATGAACTCGCATACTGTATAGAGTGTATTTGACATATCTTGTCTCAGGCTTTGCTTGCAGTCCTACCATATCGCAGAAAATGCAGAAGTGCAGTCAATGCAGCTTTTTACCTAAAATGGTAAAAAATGGTCAAAGCCTCATGCAGTGTATTACCTGCCCCTGGAATAACCTCAATGGAATTATAAGAATAATGCTGATAATAATACAAATTCTGGATGTCTGTTTTCAGCCTTACAAAACCATAACTGTAGAAGTTTAGATTTATACGTAAAGCTAGATATTTGTAAAAATATCTATATTGATATATAACTATCTATTTATATAGCTAGATATATATCTATGCAGTAAGATACATTACATAGATAGATAGATAGACTGTATATAAGCCTGCAAGTCTTGCACTTGAAGCGGCTTTATGATGTCATTAAGGCTCGATGGTGACACGCGCACCCGGAACAAGGACCACAGGTTGTTAGCGGCCATTTTTCCGTCAGTCTCCACTGGAGCTAGAAGTGAGCAAACAGGTACTCCTTTAGACGCTGCTGGAGCCAGATCATTTGTCTCTGTGATGGACAACGTTTGAAATTCGCCCTTAAGCGGGAGACGGCAGCCAGCAACAGTCAAATTGATCGCTGCTTATCACTTCTTTTGAGGTAGGTACAGTTATTTCAGATAGGGGAATGGGTAGGTTAAGTTATTCTAGGGTGGGGAATGCTTATGGGCAAGTCTTTATGCTTGATCGGAGGCGGATGAAGTGGCAAAAAAGGCTCGGCCTACACCATGACCATGCCACTCGTCAACCCAAAGTGAATATGAGCCACACAGGTTGGTTGAAATGGCGCAGCATGAATGATAGAACCTGGATCCAAGCGTCCCAGGATGCATTGCAGCGAAAACGTTCAACAATGTTCAGTGTGACCAATGTTTCTATCTTGGAAAATGAACTCGCATACTGTATAGAGTGTATTTGACATATCTTGTCTCAGGCTTTGCTTGCAGTCCTACCATATCGCAGAAAATGCAGAAGTGCAGTCAATGCAGCTTTTTACCTAAAATGGTAAAAAATGGTCAAAGCCTCATGCAGTGTATTACCTGCCCCTGGAATAACCTCAATGGAATTATAAGAATAATGCTGATAATAATACAAATTCTGGATGTCTGTTTTCAGCCTTACAAAACCATAACTGTAGAAGTTTAGATTTATACGTAAAGCTAGATATTTGTAAAAATATCTATATTGATATATAACTATCTATTTATATAGCTAGATATATATCTATGCAGTAAGATACATTACATAGATAGATAGATAGACTGTATATAAGCCTGCAAGTCTTGCACTTGAAGCGGCTTTATGATGTCATTAAGGCTCGATGGTGACACGCGCACCCGGAACAAGGACCACAGGTTGTTAGCGGCCATTTTTCCGTCAGTCTCCACTGGAGCTAGAAGTGAGCAAACAGGTACTCCTTTAGACGCTGCTGGAGCCAGATCATTTGTCTCTGTGATGGACAACGTTTGAAATTCGCCCTTAAGCGGGAGACGGCAGCCAGCAACAGTCAAATTGATCGCTGCTTATCACTTCTTTTGAGGTAGGTACAGTTATTTCAGATAGGGGAATGGGTAGGTTAAGTTATTCTAGGGTGGGGAATGCTTATGGGCAAGTCTTTATGCTTGATCGGAGGCGGATGAAGTGGCAAAAAAGGCTCGGCCTACACCATGACCATGCCACTCGTCAACCCAAAGTGAATATGAGCCACACAGGTTGGTTGAAATGGCGCAGCATGAATGATAGAACCTGGATCCAAGCGTCCCAGGATGCATTGCAGCGAAAACGTTCAACAATGTTCAGTGTGACCAATGTTTCTATCTTGGAAAATGAACTCGCATACTGTATAGAGTGTATTTGACATATCTTGTCTCAGGCTTTGCTTGCAGTCCTACCATATCGCAGAAAATGCAGAAGTGCAGTCAATGCAGCTTTTTACCTAAAATGGTAAAAAATGGTCAAAGCCTCATGCAGTGTATTACCTGCCCCTGGAATAACCTCAATGGAATTATAAGAATAATGCTGATAATAATACAAATTCTGGATGTCTGTTTTCAGCCTTACAAAACCATAACTGTAGAAGTTTAGATTTATACGTAAAGCTAGATATTTGTAAAAATATCTATATTGATATATAACTATCTATTTATATAGCTAGATATATATCTATGCAGTAAGATACATTACATAGATAGATAGATAGACTGTATATAAGCCTGCAAGTCTTGCACTTGAAGCGGCTTTATGATGTCATTAAGGCTCGATGGTGACACGCGCACCCGGAACAAGGACCACAGGTCGTTAGCGGCCATTTTTCCGTCAGTCTCCACTGGAGCTAGAAGTGAGCAAACAGGTACTCCTTTAGACGCTGCTGGAGCCAGATCATTTGTCTCTGTGATGGACAACGTTTGAAATTCGCCCTTAAGCGGGAGACGGCAGCCAGCAACAGTCAAATTGATCGCTGCTTATCACTTCTTTTGAGGTAGGTACAGTTATTTCAGATAGGGGAATGGGTAGGTTAAGTTATTCTAGGGTGGGGAATGCTTATGGGCAAGTCTTTATGCTTGATCGGAGGCGGATGAAGTGGCAAAAAAGGCTCGGCCTACACCATGACCATGCCACTCGTCAACCCAAAGTGAATATGAGCCACACAGGTTGGTTGAAATGGCGCAGCATGAATGATAGAACCTGGATCCAAGCGTCCCAGGATGCATTGCAGCGAAAACGTTCAACAATGTTCAGTGTGACCAATGTTTCTATCTTGGAAAATGAACTCGCATACTGTATAGAGTGTATTTGACATATCTTGTCTCAGGCTTTGCTTGCAGTCCTACCATATCGCAGAAAATGCAGAAGTGCAGTCAATGCAGCTTTTTACCTAAAATGGTAAAAAATGGTCAAAGCCTCATGCAGTGTATTACCTGCCCCTGGAATAACCTCAATGGAATTATAAGAATAATGCTGATAATAATACAAATTCTGGATGTCTGTTTTCAGCCTTACAAAACCATAACTGTAGAAGTTTAGATTTATACGTAAAGCTAGATATTTGTAAAAATATCTATATTGATATATAACTATCTATTTATATAGCTAGATATATATCTATGCAGTAAGATACATTACATAGATAGATAGATAGACTGTATATAAGCCTGCAAGTCTTGCACTTGAAGCGGCTTTATGATGTCATTAAGGCTCGATGGTGACACGCGCACCCGGAACAAGGACCACAGGTCGTTAGCGGCCATTTTTCCGTCAGTCTCCACTGGAGCTAGAAGTGAGCAAACAGGTACTCCTTTAGACGCTGCTGGAGCCAGATCATTTGTCTCTGTGATGGACAACGTTTGAAATTCGCCCTTAAGCGGGAGACGGCAGCCAGCAACAGTCAAATTGATCGCTGCTTATCACTTCTTTTGAGGTAGGTACAGTTATTTCAGATAGGGGAATGGGTAGGTTAAGTTATTCTAGGGTGGGGAATGCTTATGGGCAAGTCTTTATGCTTGATCGGAGGCGGATGAAGTGGCAAAAAAGGCTCGGCCTACACCATGACCATGCCACTCGTCAACCCAAAGTGAATATGAGCCACACAGGTTGGTTGAAATGGCGCAGCATGAATGATAGAACCTGGATCCAAGCGTCCCAGGATGCATTGCAGCGAAAACGTTCAACAATGTTCAGTGTGACCAATGTTTCTATCTTGGAAAATGAACTCGCATACTGTATAGAGTGTATTTGACATATCTTGTCTCAGGCTTTGCTTGCAGTCCTACCATATCGCAGAAAATGCAGAAGTGCAGTCAATGCAGCTTTTTACCTAAAATGGTAAAAAATGGTCAAAGCCTCATGCAGTGTATTACCTGCCCCTGGAATAACCTCAATGGAATTATAAGAATAATGCTGATAATAATACAAATTCTGGATGTCTGTTTTCAGCCTTACAAAACCATAACTGTAGAAGTTTAGATTTATACGTAAAGCTAGATATTTGTAAAAATATCTATATTGATATATAACTATCTATTTATATAGCTAGATATATATCTATGCAGTAAGATACATTACATAGATAGATAGATAGACTGTATATAAGCCTGCAAGTCTTGCACTTGAAGCGGCTTTATGATGTCATTAAGGCTCGATGGTGACACGCGCACCCGGAACAAGGACCACAGGTCGTTAGCGGCCATTTTTCCGTCAGTCTCCACTGGAGCTAGAAGTGAGCAAACAGGTACTCCTTTAGACGCTGCTGGAGCCAGATCATTTGTCTCTGTGATGGACAACGTTTGAAATTCGCCCTTAAGCGGGAGACGGCAGCCAGCAACAGTCAAATTGATCGCTGCTTATCACTTCTTTTGAGGTAGGTACAGTTATTTCAGATAGGGGAATGGGTAGGTTAAGTTATTCTAGGGTGGGGAATGCTTATGGGCAAGTCTTTATGCTTGATCGGAGGCGGATGAAGTGGCAAAAAAGGCTCGGCCTACACCATGACCATGCCACTCGTCAACCCAAAGTGAATATGAGCCACACAGGTTGGTTGAAATGGCGCAGCATGAATGATAGAACCTGGATCCAAGCGTCCCAGGATGCATTGCAGCGAAAACGTTCAACAATGTTCAGTGTGACCAATGTTTCTATCTTGGAAAATGAACTCGCATACTGTATAGAGTGTATTTGACATATCTTGTCTCAGGCTTTGCTTGCAGTCCTACCATATCGCAGAAAATGCAGAAGTGCAGTCAATGCAGCTTTTTACCTAAAATGGTAAAAAATGGTCAAAGCCTCATGCAGTGTATTACCTGCCCCTGGAATAACCTCAATGGAATTATAAGAATAATGCTGATAATAATACAAATTCTGGATGTCTGTTTTCAGCCTTACAAAACCATAACTGTAGAAGTTTAGATTTATACGTAAAGCTAGATATTTGTAAAAATATCTATATTGATATATAACTATCTATTTATATAGCTAGATATATATCTATGCAGTAAGATACATTACATAGATAGATAGATAGATAGATAGACTGTATATAAGCCTGCAAGTCTTGCACTTGAAGCGGCTTTATGATGTCATTAAGGCTCGATGGTGACACGCGCACCCGGAACAAGGACCACAGGTTGTTAGCGGCCATTTTTCCGTCAGTCTCCACTGGAGCTAGAAGTGAGCAAACAGGTACTCCTTTAGACGCTGCTGGAGCCAGATCATTTGTCTCTGTGATGGACAACGTTTGAAATTCGCCCTTAAGCGGGAGACGGCAGCCAGCAACAGTCAAATTGATCGCTGCTTATCACTTCTTTTGAGGTAGGTACAGTTATTTCAGATAGGGGAATGGGTAGGTTAAGTTATTCTAGGGTGGGGAATGCTTATGGGCAAGTCTTTATGCTTGATCGGAGGCGGATGAAGTGGCAAAAAAGGCTCGGCCTACACCATGACCATGCCACTCGTCAACCCAAAGTGAATATGAGCCACACAGGTTGGTTGAAATGGCGCAGCATGAATGATAGAACCTGGATCCAAGCGTCCCAGGATGCATTGCAGCGAAAACGTTCAACAATGTTCAGTGTGACCAATGTTTCTATCTTGGAAAATGAACTCGCATACTGTATAGAGTGTATTTGACATATCTTGTCTCAGGCTTTGCTTGCAGTCCTACCATATCGCAGAAAATGCAGAAGTGCAGTCAATGCAGCTTTTTACCTAAAATGGTAAAAAATGGTCAAAGCCTCATGCAGTGTATTACCTGCCCCTGGAATAACCTCAATGGAATTATAAGAATAATGCTGATAATAATACAAATTCTGGATGTCTGTTTTCAGCCTTACAAAACCATAACTGTAGAAGTTTAGATTTATACGTAAAGCTAGATATTTGTAAAAATATCTATATTGATATATAACTATCTATTTATATAGCTAGATATATATCTATGCAGTAAGATACATTACATAGATAGATAGATAGACTGTATATAAGCCTGCAAGTCTTGCACTTGAAGCGGCTTTATGATGTCATTAAGGCTCGATGGTGACACGCGCACCCGGAACAAGGACCACAGGTTGTTAGCGGCCATTTTTCCGTCAGTCTCCACTGGAGCTAGAAGTGAGCAAACAGGTACTCCTTTAGACGCTGCTGGAGCCAGATCATTTGTCTCTGTGATGGACAACGTTTGAAATTCGCCCTTAAGCGGGAGACGGCAGCCAGCAACAGTCAAATTGATCGCTGCTTATCACTTCTTTTGAGGTAGGTACAGTTATTTCAGATAGGGGAATGGGTAGGTTAAGTTATTCTAGGGTGGGGAATGCTTATGGGCAAGTCTTTATGCTTGATCGGAGGCGGATGAAGTGGCAAAAAAGGCTCGGCCTACACCATGAA
>NW_027101845.1:0-55069 GCF_035609145.1 Eleutherodactylus coqui
CTTATGGGCAAGGCATTATGCTTGATCGGAGGCGGATGAAGTGGCAAAAAAGGCTCGGCCTACACCATGACCATGCAACTCGTCAACCCAAAGTGAATATGAGCCACACAGGTTGGTTGAAATGGCGCAGCATGAATGATAGAACCTGGATCCAAGCGTCTCAGGATGCATTGCAGCGAAAACGTTCAACAATGTTCAGCGTGACCAATGTTTCTATCTTGGAAAATGAAATCGCATGCTGTATGGAGTGTTTTTGACATATCTTGTCTCAGGATTTGCTTGCAGTCCTACCATATCCCACAAAATGCAGAAGTGCAGTCAATGCAGCTTTTTACCTAAAATGGTAAAAATTGGTCAAAGACTCATGCGGTTTATTACCTGCCCCTGGAATAACATCAATGGCAATTATAAGAATAATGCTGATAATAATACAAATTTTGTATGTATGTTTTCAGCCCTACAAAACCATAACTATACAAGTTTAAATTTATACGTAAAGCTAGATATTTGTAGAAATATCTATATTGATATATAGCTATCTATTTATATAGCTAGATATATATCTATGCAGTAACATACATTAGATAGATAGATAGATAGATAGATAGATAGACTGTATATAAGCCTGCAAGTCTTGCACTTGAAGCAGCTTTATGATGTCATTAAGGCTCGATGGTGACACGCGCACCCGGAACAAGGATCACAGGTTGTTAGCGGCCATTTTTCCATCAGTCTCCACTGGAGCTAGAAGTGAGCAGACAGATACTCCTATAGACGCTGCTGGAGCCAGATCATTTGTCTCTGTGATGGACAACGTTTGAAATTCGCCCTTAAGCGGGAGACGGCAGCCTACAACAGTCAAATTGATCGCTGCTTATCACTTCTTTTGAGGGAGGTACAGTTATTCCAGATAGGGGAATGGGTAGGTTAAGATATTCCAGGGTGGGGAATGCTTATGGGCAAGGCATTATGCTTGATCGGAGGCGGATGAAGTGGCAAAAAAGGCTCGGCCTACACCATGACCATGCAACTCGTCAACCCAAAGTGAATATGAGCCACACAGGTTGGTTGAAATGGCGCAGCATGAATGATAGAACCTGGATCCAAGCGTCTCAGGATGCATTGCAGCGAAAACGTTCAACAATGTTCAGCGTGACCAATGTTTCTATCTTGGAAAATGAAATCGCATGCTGTATGGAGTGTTTTTGACATATCTTGTCTCAGGATTTGCTTGCAGTCCTACCATATCCCACAAAATGCAGAAGTGCAGTCAATGCAGCTTTTTACCTAAAATGGTAAAAATTGGTCAAAGACTCATGCGGTTTATTACCTGCCCCTGGAATAACATCAATGGCAATTATAAGAATAATGCTGATAATAATACAAATTTTGTATGTATGTTTTCAGCCCTACAAAACCATAACTATAGAAGTTTAAATTTATACGTAAAGCTAGATATTTGTAGAAATATCTATATTGATATATAGCTATCTATTTATATAGCTAGATATATATCTATGCAGTAACATACATTAGATAGATAGATAGACTGTATATAAGCCTGCAAGTCTTGCACTTGAAGCAGCTTTATGATGTCATTAAGGCTCGATGGTGACACGCGCACCCGGAACAAGGATCACAGGTTGTTAGCGGCCATTTTTCCATCAGTCTCCACTGGAGCTAGAAGTGAGCAGACAGATACTCCTATAGACGCTGCTGGAGCCAGATCATTTGTCTCTGTGATGGACAACGTTTGAAATTCGGCCTTAAGCGGGAGACGGCAGCCTACAACAGTCAAATTGATCGCTGCTTATCACTTCTTTTGAGGGAGGTACAGTTATTCCAGATAGGGGAATGGGTAGGTTAAGATATTCCAGGGTGGGGAATGCTTATGGGCAAGGCATTATGCTTGATCGGAGGCGGATGAAGTGGCAAAAAAGGCTCGGCCTACACCATGACCATGCAACTCGTCAACCCAAAGTGAATATGAGCCACACAGGTTGGTTGAAATGGCGCAGCATGAATGATAGAACCTGGATCCAAGCGTCTCAGGATGCATTGCAGCGAAAACGTTCAACAATGTTCAGCGTGACCAATGTTTCTATCTTGGAAAATGAAATCGCATGCTGTATGGAGTGTTTTTGACATATCTTGTCTCAGGATTTGCTTGCAGTCCTACCATATCCCACAAAATGCAGAAGTGCAGTCAATGCAGCTTTTTACCTAAAATGGTAAAAATTGGTCAAAGACTCATGCGGTTTATTACCTGCCCCTGGAATAACATCAATGGCAATTATAAGAATAATGCTGATAATAATACAAATTTTGTATGTATGTTTTCAGCCCTACAAAACCATAACTATACAAGTTTAAATTTATACGTAAAGCTAGATATTTGTAGAAATATCTATATTGATATATAGCTATCTATTTATATAGCTAGATATATATCTATGCAGTAACATACATTAGATAGATAGATAGATAGATAGATAGATAGACTGTATATAAGCCTGCAAGTCTTGCACTTGAAGCAGCTTTATGATGTCATTAAGGCTCGATGGTGACACGCGCACCCGGAACAAGGATCACAGGTTGTTAGCGGCCATTTTTCCATCAGTCTCCACTGGAGCTAGAAGTGAGCAGACAGATACTCCTATAGACGCTGCTGGAGCCAGATCATTTGTCTCTGTGATGGACAACGTTTGAAATTCGCCCTTAAGCGGGAGACGGCAGCCTACAACAGTCAAATTGATCGCTGCTTATCACTTCTTTTGAGGGAGGTACAGTTATTCCAGATAGGGGAATGGGTAGGTTAAGATATTCCAGGGTGGGGAATGCTTATGGGCAAGGCATTATGCTTGATCGGAGGCGGATGAAGTGGCAAAAAAGGCTCGGCCTACACCATGACCATGCAACTCGTCAACCCAAAGTGAATATGAGCCACACAGGTTGGTTGAAATGGCGCAGCATGAATGATAGAACCTGGATCCAAGCGTCTCAGGATGCATTGCAGCGAAAACGTTCAACAATGTTCAGCGTGACCAATGTTTCTATCTTGGAAAATGAAATTGCATGCTGTATGGAGTGTTTTTGACATATCTTGTCTCAGGATTTGCTTGCAGTCCTACCATATCCCACAAAATGCAGAAGTGCAGTCAATGCAGCTTTTTACCTAAAATGGTAAAAATTGGTCAAAGACTCATGCGGTTTATTACCTGCCCCTGGAATAACATCAATGGCAATTATAAGAATAATGCTGATAATAATACAAATTTTGTATGTATGTTTTCAGCCCTACAAAACCATAACTATACAAGTTTAAATTTATACGTAAAGCTAGATATTTGTAGAAATATCTATATTGATATATAACTATCTATTTATATAGCTAGATATATATCTATGCAGTAACATACATTAGATAGATAGATAGATAGATAGATAGATAGATAGATAGATAGATAGACTGTATATAAGCCTGCAAGTCTTGCACTTGAAGCAGCTTTATGATGTCATTAAGGCTCGATGGTGACACGCGCACCCGGAACAAGGACCACAGGTTGTTAGCGGCCATTTTTCCATCAGTCTCCACTGGAGCTAGAAGTGAGCAGACAGATACTCCTATAGACGCGGCTGGAGCCAGATCATTTGTCTCTGTGATGGACAACGTTTGAAATTCGCCCTTAAGCGGGAGACGGCAGCCTACAACAGTCAAATATATTGCGGCTTATCACTTCTTTTGAGGGAGGTACAGTTATTCCAGATAGGGGAATGGGTAGGTTAAGATATTCCAGGGTGGGGAATGCTTATGGGCAAGGCATTATGCTTGATCGGAGGCGGATGAAGTGGCAAAAAAGGCTCGGCCTACACCATGACCATGCAACTCGTCAACCCAAAGTGAATATGAGCCACACAGGTTGGTTGAAATGGCGCAGCATGAATGATAGAACCTGGATCCAAGCGTCTCAGGATGCATTGCAGCAAAAACGTTCAACAATGTTCAGCGTGACCAATGTTTCTATCTTGGAAAATGAAATCGCATGCTGTATGGAGTGTTTTTGATATATCTTGTCTCAGGATTTGCTTGCAGTCCTACCATATCCCACAAAATGCAGAAGTGCAGTCAATGCAGCTTTTTACCTAAAATGGTAAAAATTGGTCAAAGCCTCATGCGGTTTATTACCTGCCCCTGGAATAACATCAATGGCAATTATAAGAATAATGCTGATAATAATACAAATTTTGTATGTATGTTTTCAGCCCTACAAAACCATAACTATAGAAGTTTAAATTTATACGTAAAGCTAGATATTTGTAGAAATATCTATATTGATATATAGCTATCTATTTATATAGCTAGATATATATCTATGCAGTAACATACATTAGATAGATAGATAGACTGTATATAAGCCTGCAAGTCTTGCACTTGAAGCAGCTTTATGATGTCATTAAGGCTCGATGGTGACACGCGCACCCGGAACAAGGACCACAGGTTGTTAGCGGCCATTTTTCCATCAGTCTCCACTGGAGCTAGAAGTGAGCAGACAGATACTCCTATAGACGCTGCTGGAGCCAGATCATTTGTCTCTGTGATGGACAACGTTTGAAATTCGCCCTTAAGCGGGAGACGGCAGCCTACAACAGTCAAATTGATCGCTGCTTATCACTTCTTTTGAGGGAGGTACAGTTATTCCAGATAGGGGAATGGGTAGGTTAAGATATTCCAGGGTGGGGAATGCTTATGGGCAAGGCATTATGCTTGATCGGAGGCGGATGAAGTGGCAAAAAAGGCTCGGCCTACACCATGACCATGCAACTCGTCAACCCAAAGTGAATATGAGCCACACAGGTTGGTTGAAATGGCGCAGCATGAATGATAGAACCTGGATCCAAGCGTCTCAGGATGCATTGCAGCGAAAACGTTCAACAATGTTCAGCGTGACCAATGTTTCTATCTTGGAAAATGAAATCGCATGCTGTATGGAGTGTTCTTGATATATCTTGTCTCAGGATTTGCTTGCAGTCCTACCATATCCCACAAAATGCAGAAGTGCAGTCAATGCAGCTTTTTACCTAAAATGGTAAAAATTGGTCAAAGCCTCATGCGGTTTATTACCTGCCCCTGGAATAACATCAATGGCAATTATAAGAATAATGCTGATAATAATACAAATTTTGTATGTATGTTTTCAGCCCTACAAAACCATAACTATAGAAGTTTAAATTTATACGTAAAGCTAGATATTTGTAGAAATATCTATATTGATATATAGCTATCTATTTATATAGCTAGATATATATCTATGCAGTAACATACATTAGATAGATAGATAGATAGATAGATAGATAGATAGATAGATAGACTGTATATAAGCCTGCAAGTCTTGCACTTGAAGCAGCTTTATGATGTCATTAAGGCTCGATGGTGACACGCGCACCCGGAACAAGGATCACAGGTTGTTAGCGGCCATTTTTCCATCAGTCTCCACTGGAGCTAGAAGTGAGCAGACAGATACTCCTATAGACGCTGCTGGAGCCAGATCATTTGTCTCTGTGATGGACAACGTTTGAAATTCGCCCTTAAGCGGGAGACGGCAGCCTACAACAGTCAAATTGATCGCTGCTTATCACTTCTTTTGAGGGAGGTACAGTTATTCCAGATAGGGGAATGGGTAGGTTAAGATATTCCAGGGTGGGGAATGCTTATGGGCAAGGCATTATGCTTGATCGGAGGCGGATGAAGTGGCAAAAAAGGCTCGGCCTACACCATGACCATGCAACTCGTCAACCCAAAGTGAATATGAGCCACACAGGTTGGTTGAAATGGCGCAGCATGAATGATAGAACCTGGATCCAAGCGTCTCAGGATGCATTGCAGCGAAAACGTTCAACAATGTTCAGCGTGACCAATGTTTCTATCTTGGAAAATGAAATTGCATGCTGTATGGAGTGTTTTTGACATATCTTGTCTCAGGATTTGCTTGCAGTCCTACCATATCCCACAAAATGCAGAAGTGCAGTCAATGCAGCTTTTT
The DNA here is from genome assembly GCF_035609145.1 of Eleutherodactylus coqui. NCBI lineage: Eukaryota > Metazoa > Chordata > Amphibia > Anura > Eleutherodactylidae > Eleutherodactylus > Eleutherodactylus coqui. The sequence goes on from NW_027101845.1 coordinate 6,042, forward strand.
ACCTAAAATGGTAAAAATTGGTCAAAGCCTCATGCGGTTTATTACCTGCCCCTGGAATAACATCAATGGCAATTATAAGAATAATGCTGATAATAATACAAATTTTGTATGTATGTTTTCAGCCCTACAAAACCATAACTATACAAGTTTAAATTTATACGTAAAGCTAGATATTTGTAGAAATATCTATATTGATATATAGCTATCTATTTATATAGCTAGATATATATCTATGCAGTAACATACATTAGATAGATAGATAGATAGATAGACTGTATATAAGCCTGCAAGTCTTGCACTTGAAGCAGCTTTATGATGTCATTAAGGCTCGATGGTGACACGCGCACCCGGAACAAGGATCACAGGTTGTTAGCGGCCATTTTTCCATCAGTCTCCACTGGAGCTAGAAGTGAGCAGACAGATACTCCTATAGACGCTGCTGGAGCCAGATCATTTGTCTCTGTGATGGACAACGTTTGAAATTCGCCCTTAAGCGGGAGACGGCAGCCTACAACAGTCAAATTGATCGCTGCTTATCACTTCTTTTGAGGGAGGTACAGTTATTCCAGATAGGGGAATGGGTAGGTTAAGATATTCCAGGGTGGGGAATGCTTATGGGCAAGGCATTATGCTTGATCGGAGGCGGATGAAGTGGCAAAAAAGGCTCGGCCTACACCATGACCATGCAACTCGTCAACCCAAAGTGAATATGAGCCACACAGGTTGGTTGAAATGGCGCAGCATGAATGATAGAACCTGGATCCAAGCGTCTCAGGATGCATTGCAGCGAAAACGTTCAACAATGTTCAGCGTGACCAATGTTTCTATCTTGGAAAATGAAATTGCATGCTGTATGGAGTGTTTTTGACATATCTTGTCTCAGGATTTGCTTGCAGTCCTACCATATCCCACAAAATGCAGAAGTGCAGTCAATGCAGCTTTTTACCTAAAATGGTAAAAATTGGTCAAAGACTCATGCGGTTTATTACCTGCCCCTGGAATAACATCAATGGCAATTATAAGAATAATGCTGATAATAATACAAATTTTGTATGTATGTTTTCAGCCCTACAAAACCATAACTATACAAGTTTAAATTTATACGTAAAGCTAGATATTTGTAGAAATATCTATATTGATATATAACTATCTATTTATATAGCTAGATATATATCTATGCAGTAACATACATTAGATAGATAGATAGATAGATAGATAGATAGATAGATAGATAGATAGACTGTATATAAGCCTGCAAGTCTTGCACTTGAAGCAGCTTTATGATGTCATTAAGGCTCGATGGTGACACGCGCACCCGGAACAAGGACCACAGGTTGTTAGCGGCCATTTTTCCATCAGTCTCCACTGGAGCTAGAAGTGAGCAGACAGATACTCCTATAGACGCGGCTGGAGCCAGATCATTTGTCTCTGTGATGGACAACGTTTGAAATTCGCCCTTAAGCGGGAGACGGCAGCCTACAACAGTCAAATATATTGCGGCTTATCACTTCTTTTGAGGGAGGTACAGTTATTCCAGATAGGGGAATGGGTAGGTTAAGATATTCCAGGGTGGGGAATGCTTATGGGCAAGGCATTATGCTTGATCGGAGGCGGATGAAGTGGCAAAAAAGGCTCGGCCTACACCATGACCATGCAACTCGTCAACCCAAAGTGAATATGAGCCACACAGGTTGGTTGAAATGGCGCAGCATGAATGATAGAACCTGGATCCAAGCGTCTCAGGATGCATTGCAGCAAAAACGTTCAACAATGTTCAGCGTGACCAATGTTTCTATCTTGGAAAATGAAATCGCATGCTGTATGGAGTGTTTTTGATATATCTTGTCTCAGGATTTGCTTGCAGTCCTACCATATCCCACAAAATGCAGAAGTGCAGTCAATGCAGCTTTTTACCTAAAATGGTAAAAATTGGTCAAAGCCTCATGCGGTTTATTACCTGCCCCTGGAATAACATCAATGGCAATTATAAGAATAATGCTGATAATAATACAAATTTTGTATGTATGTTTTCAGCCCTACAAAACCATAACTATAGAAGTTTAAATTTATACGTAAAGCTAGATATTTGTAGAAATATCTATATTGATATATAGCTATCTATTTATATAGCTAGATATATATCTATGCAGTAACATACATTAGATAGATAGATAGACTGTATATAAGCCTGCAAGTCTTGCACTTCAAGCAGCTTTATGATGTCATTAAGGCTCGATGGTGACACGCGCACCCGGAACAAGGACCACAGGTTGTTAGCGGCCATTTTTCCATCAGTCTCCACTGGAGCTAGAAGTGAGCAGACAGATACTCCTATAGACGCTGCTGGAGCCAGATCATTTGTCTCTGTGATGGACAACGTTTGAAATTCGCCCTTAAGCGGGAGACGGCAGCCTACAACAGTCAAATTGATCGCTGCTTATCACTTCTTTTGAGGGAGGTACAGTTATTCCAGATAGGGGAATGGGTAGGTTAAGATATTCCAGGGTGGGGAATGCTTATGGGCAAGGCATTATGCTTGATCGGAGGCGGATGAAGTGGCAAAAAAGGCTCGGCCTACACCATGACCATGCAACTCGTCAACCCAAAGTGAATATGAGCCACACAGGTTGGTTGAAATGGCGCAGCATGAATGATAGAACCTGGATCCAAGCGTCTCAGGATGCATTGCAGCGAAAACGTTCAACAATGTTCAGCGTGACCAATGTTTCTATCTTGGAAAATGAAATTGCATGCTGTATGGAGTGTTTTTGACATATCTTGTCTCAGGATTTGCTTGCAGTCCTACCATATCCCACAAAATGCAGAAGTGCAGTCAATGCAGCTTTTTACCTAAAATGGTAAAAATTGGTCAAAGCCTCATGCGGTTTATTACCTGCCCCTGGAATAACATCAATGGCAATTATAAGAATAATGCTGATAATAATACAAATTTTGTATGTATGTTTTCAGCCCTACAAAACCATAACTATACAAGTTTAAATTTATACGTAAAGCTAGATATTTGTAGAAATATCTATATTGATATATAGCTATCTATTTATATAGCTAGATATATATCTATGCAGTAACATACATTAGATAGATAGATAGATAGATAGACTGTATATAAGCCTGCAAGTCTTGCACTTGAAGCAGCTTTATGATGTCATTAAGGCTCGATGGTGACACGCGCACCCGGAACAAGGATCACAGGTTGTTAGCGGCCATTTTTCCATCAGTCTCCACTGGAGCTAGAAGTGAGCAGACAGATACTCCTATAGACGCTGCTGGAGCCAGATCATTTGTCTCTGTGATGGACAACGTTTGAAATTCGCCCTTAAGCGGGAGACGGCAGCCTACAACAGTCAAATTGATCGCTGCTTATCACTTCTTTTGAGGGAGGTACAGTTATTCCAGATAGGGGAATGGGTAGGTTAAGATATTCCAGGGTGGGGAATGCTTATGGGCAAGGCATTATGCTTGATCGGAGGCGGATGAAGTGGCAAAAAAGGCTCGGCCTACACCATGACCATGCAACTCGTCAACCCAAAGTGAATATGAGCCACACAGGTTGGTTGAAATGGCGCAGCATGAATGATAGAACCTGGATCCAAGCGTCTCAGGATGCATTGCAGCGAAAACGTTCAACAATGTTCAGCGTGACCAATGTTTCTATCTTGGAAAATGAAATTGCATGCTGTATGGAGTGTTTTTGACATATCTTGTCTCAGGATTTGCTTGCAGTCCTACCATATCCCACAAAATGCAGAAGTGCAGTCAATGCAGCTTTTTACCTAAAATGGTAAAAATTGGTCAAAGACTCATGCGGTTTATTACCTGCCCCTGGAATAACATCAATGGCAATTATAAGAATAATGCTGATAATAATACAAATTTTGTATGTATGTTTTCAGCCCTACAAAACCATAACTATACAAGTTTAAATTTATACGTAAAGCTAGATATTTGTAGAAATATCTATATTGATATATAACTATCTATTTATATAGCTAGATATATATCTATGCAGTAACATACATTAGATAGATAGATAGATAGATAGATAGATAGATAGATAGATAGATAGATAGATAGATAGACTGTATATAAGCCTGCAAGTCTTGCACTTGAAGCAGCTTTATGATGTCATTAAGGCTCGATGGTGACACGCGCACCCGGAACAAGGACCACAGGTTGTTAGCGGCCATTTTTCCATCAGTCTCCACTGGAGCTAGAAGTGAGCAGACAGATACTCCTATAGACGCGGCTGGAGCCAGATCATTTGTCTCTGTGATGGACAACGTTTGAAATTCGCCCTTAAGCGGGAGACGGCAGCCTACAACAGTCAAATATATTGCGGCTTATCACTTCTTTTGAGGGAGGTACAGTTATTCCAGATAGGGGAATGGGTAGGTTAAGATATTCCAGGGTGGGGAATGCTTATGGGCAAGGCATTATGCTTGATCGGAGGCGGATGAAGTGGCAAAAAAGGCTCGGCCTACACCATGACCATGCAACTCGTCAACCCAAAGTGAATATGAGCCACACAGGTTGGTTGAAATGGCGCAGCATGAATGATAGAACCTGGATCCAAGCGTCTCAGGATGCATTGCAGCAAAAACGTTCAACAATGTTCAGCGTGACCAATGTTTCTATCTTGGAAAATGAAATCGCATGCTGTATGGAGTGTTTTTGATATATCTTGTCTCAGGATTTGCTTGCAGTCCTACCATATCCCACAAAATGCAGAAGTGCAGTCAATGCAGCTTTTTACCTAAAATGGTAAAAATTGGTCAAAGCCTCATGCGGTTTATTACCTGCCCCTGGAATAACATCAATGGCAATTATAAGAATAATGCTGATAATAATACAAATTTTGTATGTATGTTTTCAGCCCTACAAAACCATAACTATAGAAGTTTAAATTTATACGTAAAGCTAGATATTTGTAGAAATATCTATATTGATATATAGCTATCTATTTATATAGCTAGATATATATCTATGCAGTAACATACATTAGATAGATAGATAGACTGTATATAAGCCTGCAAGTCTTGCACTTCAAGCAGCTTTATGATGTCATTAAGGCTCGATGGTGACACGCGCACCCGGAACAAGGACCACAGGTTGTTAGCGGCCATTTTTCCATCAGTCTCCACTGGAGCTAGAAGTGAGCAGACAGATACTCCTATAGACGCTGCTGGAGCCAGATCATTTGTCTCTGTGATGGACAACGTTTGAAATTCGCCCTTAAGCGGGAGACGGCAGCCTACAACAGTCAAATTGATCGCTGCTTATCACTTCTTTTGAGGGAGGTACAGTTATTCCAGATAGGGGAATGGGTAGGTTAAGATATTCCAGGGTGGGGAATGCTTATGGGCAAGGCATTATGCTTGATCGGAGGCGGATGAAGTGGCAAAAAAGGCTCGGCCTACACCATGACCATGCAACTCGTCAACCCAAAGTGAATATGAGCCACACAGGTTGGTTGAAATGGCGCAGCATGAATGATAGAACCTGGATCCAAGCGTCTCAGGATGCATTGCAGCGAAAACGTTCAACAATGTTCAGCGTGACCAATGTTTCTATCTTGGAAAATGAAATCGCATGCTGTATGGAGTGTTTTTGACATATCTTGTCTCAGGATTTGCTTGCAGTCCTACCATATCCCACAAAATGCAGAAGTGCAGTCAATGCAGCTTTTTACCTAAAATGGTAAAAATTGGTCAAAGACTCATGCGGTTTATTACCTGCCCCTGGAATAACATCAATGGCAATTATAAGAATAATGCTGATAATAATACAAATTTTGTATGTATGTTTTCAGCCCTACAAAACCATAACTATACAAGTTTAAATTTATACGTAAAGCTAGATATTTGTAGAAATATCTATATTGATATATAGCTATCTATTTATATAGCTAGATATATATCTATGCAGTAACATACATTAGATAGATAGATAGACTGTATATAAGCCTGCAAGTCTTGCACTTGAAGCAGCTTTATGATGTCATTAAGGCTCGATGGTGACACGCGCACCCGGAACAAGGATCACAGGTTGTTAGCGGCCATTTTTCCATCAGTCTCCACTGGAGCTAGAAGTGAGCAGACAGATACTCCTATAGACGCTGCTGGAGCCAGATCATTTGTCTCTGTGATGGACAACGTTTGAAATTCGGCCTTAAGCGGGAGACGGCAGCCTACAACAGTCAAATTGATCGCTGCTTATCACTTCTTTTGAGGGAGGTACAGTTATTCCAGATAGGGGAATGGGTAGGTTAAGATATTCCAGGGTGGGGAATGCTTATGGGCAAGGCATTATGCTTGATCGGAGGCGGATGAAGTGGCAAAAAAGGCTCGGCCTACACCATGACCATGCAACTCGTCAACCCAAAGTGAATATGAGCCACACAGGTTGGTTGAAATGGCGCAGCATGAATGATAGAACCTGGATCCAAGCGTCTCAGGATGCATTGCAGCGAAAACGTTCAACAATGTTCAGCGTGACCAATGTTTCTATCTTGGAAAATGAAATCGCATGCTGTATGGAGTGTTCTTGATATATCTTGTCTCAGGATTTGCTTGCAGTCCTACCATATCCCACAAAATGCAGAAGTGCAGTCAATGCAGCTTTTTACCTAAAATGGTAAAAATTGGTCAAAGCCTCATGCGGTTTATTACCTGCCCCTGGAATAACATCAATGGCAATTATAAGAATAATGCTGATAATAATACAAATTTTGTATGTATGTTTTCAGCCCTACAAAACCATAACTATAGAAGTTTAAATTTATACGTAAAGCTAGATATTTGTAGAAATATCTATATTGATATATAGCTATCTATTTATATAGCTAGATATATATCTATGCAGTAACATACATTAGATAGATAGATAGATAGATAGATAGATAGATAGATAGACTGTATATAAGCCTGCAAGTCTTGCACTTGAAGCAGCTTTATGATGTCATTAAGGCTCGATGGTGACACGCGCACCCGGAACAAGGATCACAGGTTGTTAGCGGCCATTTTTCCATCAGTCTCCACTGGAGCTAGAAGTGAGCAGACAGATACTCCTATAGACGCTGCTGGAGCCAGATCATTTGTCTCTGTGATGGACAACGTTTGAAATTCGCCCTTAAGCGGGAGACGGCAGCCTACAACAGTCAAATTGATCGCTGCTTATCACTTCTTTTGAGGGAGGTACAGTTATTCCAGATAGGGGAATGGGTAGGTTAAGATATTCCAGGGTGGGGAATGCTTATGGGCAAGGCATTATGCTTGATCGGAGGCGGATGAAGTGGCAAAAAAGGCTCGGCCTACACCATGACCATGCAACTCGTCAACCCAAAGTGAATATGAGCCACACAGGTTGGTTGAAATGGCGCAGCATGAATGATAGAACCTGGATCCAAGCGTCTCAGGATGCATTGCAGCGAAAACGTTCAACAATGTTCAGCGTGACCAATGTTTCTATCTTGGAAAATGAAATCGCATGCTGTATGGAGTGTTTTTGACATATCTTGTCTCAGGATTTGCTTGCAGTCCTACCATATCCCACAAAATGCAGAAGTGCAGTCAATGCAGCTTTTTACCTAAAATGGTAAAAATTGGTCAAAGACTCATGCGGTTTATTACCTGCCCCTGGAATAACATCAATGGCAATTATAAGAATAATGCTGATAATAATACAAATTTTGTATGTATGTTTTCAGCCCTACAAAACCATAACTATAGAAGTTTAAATTTATACGTAAAGCTAGATATTTGTAGAAATATCTATATTGATATATAGCTATCTATTTATATAGCTAGATATATATCTATGCAGTAACATACATTAGATAGATAGATAGATAGATAGATAGATAGATAGATAGATAGACTGTATATAAGCCTGCAAGTCTTGCACTTGAAGCAGCTTTATGATGTCATTAAGGCTCGATGGTGACACGCGCACCCGGAACAAGGATCACAGGTTGTTAGCGGCCATTTTTCCATCAGTCTCCACTGGAGCTAGAAGTGAGCAGACAGATACTCCTATAGACGCTGCTGGAGCCAGATCATTTGTCTCTGTGATGGACAACGTTTGAAATTCGCCCTTAAGCGGGAGACGGCAGCCTACAACAGTCAAATTGATCGCTGCTTATCACTTCTTTTGAGGGAGGTACAGTTATTCCAGATAGGGGAATGGGTAGGTTAAGATATTCCAGGGTGGGGAATGCTTATGGGCAAGGCATTATGCTTGATCGGAGGCGGATGAAGTGGCAAAAAAGGCTCGGCCTACACCATGACCATGCAACTCGTCAACCCAAAGTGAATATGAGCCACACAGGTTGGTTGAAATGGCGCAGCATGAATGATAGAACCTGGATCCAAGCGTCTCAGGATGCATTGCAGCGAAAACGTTCAACAATGTTCAGCGTGACCAATGTTTCTATCTTGGAAAATGAAATTGCATGCTGTATGGAGTGTTTTTGACATATCTTGTCTCAGGATTTGCTTGCAGTCCTACCATATCCCACAAAATGCAGAAGTGCAGTCAATGCAGCTTTTTACCTAAAATGGTAAAAATTGGTCAAAGCCTCATGCGGTTTATTACCTGCCCCTGGAATAACATCAATGGCAATTATAAGAATAATGCTGATAATAATACAAATTTTGTATGTATGTTTTCAGCCCTACAAAACCATAACTATACAAGTTTAAATTTATACGTAAAGCTAGATATTTGTAGAAATATCTATATTGATATATAGCTATCTATTTATATAGCTAGATATATATCTATGCAGTAACATACATTAGATAGATAGATAGATAGATAGACTGTATATAAGCCTGCAAGTCTTGCACTTGAAGCAGCTTTATGATGTCATTAAGGCTCGATGGTGACACGCGCACCCGGAACAAGGATCACAGGTTGTTAGCGGCCATTTTTCCATCAGTCTCCACTGGAGCTAGAAGTGAGCAGACAGATACTCCTATAGACGCTGCTGGAGCCAGATCATTTGTCTCTGTGATGGACAACGTTTGAAATTCGCCCTTAAGCGGGAGACGGCAGCCTACAACAGTCAAATTGATCGCTGCTTATCACTTCTTTTGAGGGAGGTACAGTTATTCCAGATAGGGGAATGGGTAGGTTAAGATATTCCAGGGTGGGGAATGCTTATGGGCAAGGCATTATGCTTGATCGGAGGCGGATGAAGTGGCAAAAAAGGCTCGGCCTACACCATGACCATGCAACTCGTCAACCCAAAGTGAATATGAGCCACACAGGTTGGTTGAAATGGCGCAGCATGAATGATAGAACCTGGATCCAAGCGTCTCAGGATGCATTGCAGCGAAAACGTTCAACAATGTTCAGCGTGACCAATGTTTCTATCTTGGAAAATGAAATCGCATGCTGTATGGAGTGTTCTTGATATATCTTGTCTCAGGATTTGCTTGCAGTCCTACCATATCCCACAAAATGCAGAAGTGCAGTCAATGCAGCTTTTTACCTAAAATGGTAAAAATTGGTCAAAGCCTCATGCGGTTTATTACCTGCCCCTGGAATAACATCAATGGCAATTATAAGAATAATGCTGATAATAATACAAATTTTGTATGTATGTTTTCAGCCCTACAAAACCATAACTATAGAAGTTTAAATTTATACGTAAAGCTAGATATTTGTAGAAATATCTATATTGATATATAGCTATCTATTTATATAGCTAGATATATATCTATGCAGTAACATACATTAGATAGATAGATAGACTGTATATAAGCCTGCAAGTCTTGCACTTCAAGCAGCTTTATGATGTCATTAAGGCTCGATGGTGACACGCGCACCCGGAACAAGGACCACAGGTTGTTAGCGGCCATTTTTCCATCAGTCTCCACTGGAGCTAGAAGTGAGCAGACAGATACTCCTATAGACGCTGCTGGAGCCAGATCATTTGTCTCTGTGATGGACAACGTTTGAAATTCGCCCTTAAGCGGGAGACGGCAGCCTACAACAGTCAAATTGATCGCTGCTTATCACTTCTTTTGAGGGAGGTACAGTTATTCCAGATAGGGGAATGGGTAGGTTAAGATATTCCAGGGTGGGGAATGCTTATGGGCAAGGCATTATGCTTGATCGGAGGCGGATGAAGTGGCAAAAAAGGCTCGGCCTACACCATGACCATGCAACTCGTCAACCCAAAGTGAATATGAGCCACACAGGTTGGTTGAAATGGCGCAGCATGAATGATAGAACCTGGATCCAAGCGTCTCAGGATGCATTGCAGCGAAAACGTTCAACAATGTTCAGCGTGACCAATGTTTCTATCTTGGAAAATGAAATCGCATGCTGTATGGAGTGTTTTTGACATATCTTGTCTCAGGATTTGCTTGCAGTCCTACCATATCCCACAAAATGCAGAAGTGCAGTCAATGCAGCTTTTTACCTAAAATGGTAAAAATTGGTCAAAGACTCATGCGGTTTATTACCTGCCCCTGGAATAACATCAATGGCAATTATAAGAATAATGCTGATAATAATACAAATTTTGTATGTATGTTTTCAGCCCTACAAAACCATAACTATACAAGTTTAAATTTATACGTAAAGCTAGATATTTGTAGAAATATCTATATTGATATATAGCTATCTATTTATATAGCTAGATATATATCTATGCAGTAACATACATTAGATAGATAGATAGATAGATAGATAGATAGATAGATAGATAGATAGATAGATAGATAGACTGTATATAAGCCTGCAAGTCTTGCACTTGAAGCAGCTTTATGATGTCATTAAGGCTCGATGGTGACACGCGCACCCGGAACAAGGATCACAGGTTGTTAGCGGCCATTTTTCCATCAGTCTCCACTGGAGCTAGAAGTGAGCAGACAGATACTCCTATAGACGCTGCTGGAGCCAGATCATTTGTCTCTGTGATGGACAACGTTTGAAATTCGCCCTTAAGCGGGAGACGGCAGCCTACAACAGTCAAATTGATCGCTGCTTATCACTTCTTTTGAGGGAGGTACAGTTATTCCAGATAGGGGAATGGGTAGGTTAAGATATTCCAGGGTGGGGAATGCTTATGGGCAAGGCATTATGCTTGATCGGAGGCGGATGAAGTGGCAAAAAAGGCTCGGCCTACACCATGACCATGCAACTCGTCAACCCAAAGTGAATATGAGCCACACAGGTTGGTTGAAATGGCGCAGCATGAATGATAGAACCTGGATCCAAGCGTCTCAGGATGCATTGCAGCGAAAACGTTCAACAATGTTCAGCGTGACCAATGTTTCTATCTTGGAAAATGAAATTGCATGCTGTATGGAGTGTTTTTGACATATCTTGTCTCAGGATTTGCTTGCAGTCCTACCATATCCCACAAAATGCAGAAGTGCAGTCAATGCAGCTTTTTACCTAAAATGGTAAAAATTGGTCAAAGCCTCATGCGGTTTATTACCTGCCCCTGGAATAACATCAATGGCAATTATAAGAATAATGCTGATAATAATACAAATTTTGTATGTATGTTTTCAGCCCTACAAAACCATAACTATACAAGTTTAAATTTATACGTAAAGCTAGATATTTGTAGAAATATCTATATTGATATATAGCTATCTATTTATATAGCTAGATATATATCTATGCAGTAACATACATTAGATAGATAGATAGATAGATAGACTGTATATAAGCCTGCAAGTCTTGCACTTGAAGCAGCTTTATGATGTCATTAAGGCTCGATGGTGACACGCGCACCCGGAACAAGGATCACAGGTTGTTAGCGGCCATTTTTCCATCAGTCTCCACTGGAGCTAGAAGTGAGCAGACAGATACTCCTATAGACGCTGCTGGAGCCAGATCATTTGTCTCTGTGATGGACAACGTTTGAAATTCGCCCTTAAGCGGGAGACGGCAGCCTACAACAGTCAAATTGATCGCTGCTTATCACTTCTTTTGAGGGAGGTACAGTTATTCCAGATAGGGGAATGGGTAGGTTAAGATATTCCAGGGTGGGGAATGCTTATGGGCAAGGCATTATGCTTGATCGGAGGCGGATGAAGTGGCAAAAAAGGCTCGGCCTACACCATGACCATGCAACTCGTCAACCCAAAGTGAATATGAGCCACACAGGTTGGTTGAAATGGCGCAGCATGAATGATAGAACCTGGATCCAAGCGTCTCAGGATGCATTGCAGCGAAAACGTTCAACAATGTTCAGCGTGACCAATGTTTCTATCTTGGAAAATGAAATCGCATGCTGTATGGAGTGTTCTTGATATATCTTGTCTCAGGATTTGCTTGCAGTCCTACCATATCCCACAAAATGCAGAAGTGCAGTCAATGCAGCTTTTTACCTAAAATGGTAAAAATTGGTCAAAGCCTCATGCGGTTTATTACCTGCCCCTGGAATAACATCAATGGCAATTATAAGAATAATGCTGATAATAATACAAATTTTGTATGTATGTTTTCAGCCCTACAAAACCATAACTATAGAAGTTTAAATTTATACGTAAAGCTAGATATTTGTAGAAATATCTATATTGATATATAGCTATCTATTTATATAGCTAGATATATATCTATGCAGTAACATACATTAGATAGATAGATAGACTGTATATAAGCCTGCAAGTCTTGCACTTCAAGCAGCTTTATGATGTCATTAAGGCTCGATGGTGACACGCGCACCCGGAACAAGGACCACAGGTTGTTAGCGGCCATTTTTCCATCAGTCTCCACTGGAGCTAGAAGTGAGCAGACAGATACTCCTATAGACGCTGCTGGAGCCAGATCATTTGTCTCTGTGATGGACAACGTTTGAAATTCGCCCTTAAGCGGGAGACGGCAGCCTACAACAGTCAAATTGATCGCTGCTTATCACTTCTTTTGAGGGAGGTACAGTTATTCCAGATAGGGGAATGGGTAGGTTAAGATATTCCAGGGTGGGGAATGCTTATGGGCAAGGCATTATGCTTGATCGGAGGCGGATGAAGTGGCAAAAAAGGCTCGGCCTACACCATGACCATGCAACTCGTCAACCCAAAGTGAATATGAGCCACACAGGTTGGTTGAAATGGCGCAGCATGAATGATAGAACCTGGATCCAAGCGTCTCAGGATGCATTGCAGCGAAAACGTTCAACAATGTTCAGCGTGACCAATGTTTCTATCTTGGAAAATGAAATCGCATGCTGTATGGAGTGTTTTTGACATATCTTGTCTCAGGATTTGCTTGCAGTCCTACCATATCCCACAAAATGCAGAAGTGCAGTCAATGCAGCTTTTTACCTAAAATGGTAAAAATTGGTCAAAGACTCATGCGGTTTATTACCTGCCCCTGGAATAACATCAATGGCAATTATAAGAATAATGCTGATAATAATACAAATTTTGTATGTATGTTTTCAGCCCTACAAAACCATAACTATAGAAGTTTAAATTTATACGTAAAGCTAGATATTTGTAGAAATATCTATATTGATATATAGCTATCTATTTATATAGCTAGATATATATCTATGCAGTAACATACATTAGATAGATAGATAGACTGTATATAAGCCTGCAAGTCTTGCACTTGAAGCAGCTTTATGATGTCATTAAGGCTCGATGGTGACACGCGCACCCGGAACAAGGATCACAGGTTGTTAGCGGCCATTTTTCCATCAGTCTCCACTGGAGCTAGAAGTGAGCAGACAGATACTCCTATAGACGCTGCTGGAGCCAGATCATTTGTCTCTGTGATGGACAACGTTTGAAATTCGGCCTTAAGCGGGAGACGGCAGCCTACAACAGTCAAATTGATCGCTGCTTATCACTTCTTTTGAGGGAGGTACAGTTATTCCAGATAGGGGAATGGGTAGGTTAAGATATTCCAGGGTGGGGAATGCTTATGGGCAAGGCATTATGCTTGATCGGAGGCGGATGAAGTGGCAAAAAAGGCTCGGCCTACACCATGACCATGCAACTCGTCAACCCAAAGTGAATATGAGCCACACAGGTTGGTTGAAATGGCGCAGCATGAATGATAGAACCTGGATCCAAGCGTCTCAGGATGCATTGCAGCGAAAACGTTCAACAATGTTCAGCGTGACCAATGTTTCTATCTTGGAAAATGAAATCGCATGCTGTATGGAGTGTTCTTGATATATCTTGTCTCAGGATTTGCTTGCAGTCCTACCATATCCCACAAAATGCAGAAGTGCAGTCAATGCAGCTTTTTACCTAAAATGGTAAAAATTGGTCAAAGCCTCATGCGGTTTATTACCTGCCCCTGGAATAACATCAATGGCAATTATAAGAATAATGCTGATAATAATACAAATTTTGTATGTATGTTTTCAGCCCTACAAAACCATAACTATAGAAGTTTAAATTTATACGTAAAGCTAGATATTTGTAGAAATATCTATATTGATATATAGCTATCTATTTATATAGCTAGATATATATCTATGCAGTAACATACATTAGATAGATAGATAGATAGATAGATAGATAGATAGATAGATAGACTGTATATAAGCCTGCAAGTCTTGCACTTGAAGCAGCTTTATGATGTCATTAAGGCTCGATGGTGACACGCGCACCCGGAACAAGGATCACAGGTTGTTAGCGGCCATTTTTCCATCAGTCTCCACTGGAGCTAGAAGTGAGCAGACAGATACTCCTATAGACGCTGCTGGAGCCAGATCATTTGTCTCTGTGATGGACAACGTTTGAAATTCGCCCTTAAGCGGGAGACGGCAGCCTACAACAGTCAAATTGATCGCTGCTTATCACTTCTTTTGAGGGAGGTACAGTTATTCCAGATAGGGGAATGGGTAGGTTAAGATATTCCAGGGTGGGGAATGCTTATGGGCAAGGCATTATGCTTGATCGGAGGCGGATGAAGTGGCAAAAAAGGCTCGGCCTACACCATGACCATGCAACTCGTCAACCCAAAGTGAATATGAGCCACACAGGTTGGTTGAAATGGCGCAGCATGAATGATAGAACCTGGATCCAAGCGTCTCAGGATGCATTGCAGCGAAAACGTTCAACAATGTTCAGCGTGACCAATGTTTCTATCTTGGAAAATGAAATCGCATGCTGTATGGAGTGTTTTTGACATATCTTGTCTCAGGATTTGCTTGCAGTCCTACCATATCCCACAAAATGCAGAAGTGCAGTCAATGCAGCTTTTTACCTAAAATGGTAAAAATTGGTCAAAGACTCATGCGGTTTATTACCTGCCCCTGGAATAACATCAATGGCAATTATAAGAATAATGCTGATAATAATACAAATTTTGTATGTATGTTTTCAGCCCTACAAAACCATAACTATACAAGTTTAAATTTATACGTAAAGCTAGATATTTGTAGAAATATCTATATTGATATATAGCTATCTATTTATATAGCTAGATATAT
The DNA here is from genome assembly GCF_035609145.1 of Eleutherodactylus coqui. NCBI lineage: Eukaryota > Metazoa > Chordata > Amphibia > Anura > Eleutherodactylidae > Eleutherodactylus > Eleutherodactylus coqui. The sequence continues at coordinate 21,478 of NW_027101845.1, forward strand.
ATCTATGCAGTAACATACATTAGATAGATAGATAGATAGATAGATAGATAGATAGATAGATAGACTGTATATAAGCCTGCAAGTCTTGCACTTGAAGCAGCTTTATGATGTCATTAAGGCTCGATGGTGACACGCGCACCCGGAACAAGGATCACAGGTTGTTAGCGGCCATTTTTCCATCAGTCTCCACTGGAGCTAGAAGTGAGCAGACAGATACTCCTATAGACGCTGCTGGAGCCAGATCATTTGTCTCTGTGATGGACAACGTTTGAAATTCGCCCTTAAGCGGGAGACGGCAGCCTACAACAGTCAAATTGATCGCTGCTTATCACTTCTTTTGAGGGAGGTACAGTTATTCCAGATAGGGGAATGGGTAGGTTAAGATATTCCAGGGTGGGGAATGCTTATGGGCAAGGCATTATGCTTGATCGGAGGCGGATGAAGTGGCAAAAAAGGCTCGGCCTACACCATGACCATGCAACTCGTCAACCCAAAGTGAATATGAGCCACACAGGTTGGTTGAAATGGCGCAGCATGAATGATAGAACCTGGATCCAAGCGTCTCAGGATGCATTGCAGCGAAAACGTTCAACAATGTTCAGCGTGACCAATGTTTCTATCTTGGAAAATGAAATTGCATGCTGTATGGAGTGTTTTTGACATATCTTGTCTCAGGATTTGCTTGCAGTCCTACCATATCCCACAAAATGCAGAAGTGCAGTCAATGCAGCTTTTTACCTAAAATGGTAAAAATTGGTCAAAGACTCATGCGGTTTATTACCTGCCCCTGGAATAACATCAATGGCAATTATAAGAATAATGCTGATAATAATACAAATTTTGTATGTATGTTTTCAGCCCTACAAAACCATAACTATAGAAGTTTAAATTTATACGTAAAGCTAGATATTTGTAGAAATATCTATATTGATATATAGCTATCTATTTATATAGCTAGATATATATCTATGCAGTAACATACATTAGATAGATAGATAGACTGTATATAAGCCTGCAAGTCTTGCACTTGAAGCCGCTTTATGATGTCATTAAGGCTCGATGGTGACACGCGCACCCGGAACAAGGACCACAGGTTGTTAGCGGCCATTTTTCCATCAGTCTCCACTGGAGCTAGAAGTGAGCAGACAGATACTCCTATAGACGCTGCTGGAGCCAGATCATTTGTCTCTGTGATGGACAACGTTTGAAATTCGCCCTTAAGCGGGAGACGGCAGCCTACAACAGTCAAATTGATCGCTGCTTATCACTTCTTTTGAGGGAGGTACAGTTATTCCAGATAGGGGAATGGGTAGGTTAAGATATTCCAGGGTGGGGAATGCTTATGGGCAAGGCATTATGCTTGATCGGAGGCGGATGAAGTGGCAAAAAAGGCTCGGCCTACACCATGACCATGCAACTCGTCAACCCAAAGTGAATATGAGCCACACAGGTTGGTTGAAATGGCGCAGCATGAATGATAGAACCTGGATCCAAGCGTCTCAGGATGCATTGCAGCGAAAACGTTCAACAATGTTCAGCGTGACCAATGTTTCTATCTTGGAAAATGAAATCGCATGCTGTATGGAGTGTTCTTGATATATCTTGTCTCAGGATTTGCTTGCAGTCCTACCATATCCCACAAAATGCAGAAGTGCAGTCAATGCAGCTTTTTACCTAAAATGGTAAAAATTGGTCAAAGCCTCATGCGGTTTATTACCTGCCCCTGGAATAACATCAATGGCAATTATAAGAATAATGCTGATAATAATACAAATTTTGTATGTATGTTTTCAGCCCTACAAAACCATAACTATAGAAGTTTAAATTTATACGTAAAGCTAGATATTTGTAGAAATATCTATATTGATATATAGCTATCTATTTATATAGCTAGATATATATCTATGCAGTAACATACATTAGATAGATAGATAGATAGATAGATAGATAGATAGATAGATAGATAGATAGACTGTATATAAGCCTGCAAGTCTTGCACTTGAAGCAGCTTTATGATGTCATTAAGGCTCGATGGTGACACGCGCACCCGGAACAAGGATCACAGGTTGTTAGCGGCCATTTTTCCATCAGTCTCCACTGGAGCTAGAAGTGAGCAGACAGATACTCCTATAGACGCTGCTGGAGCCAGATCATTTGTCTCTGTGATGGACAACGTTTGAAATTCGCCCTTAAGCGGGAGACGGCAGCCTACAACAGTCAAATTGATCGCTGCTTATCACTTCTTTTGAGGGAGGTACAGTTATTCCAGATAGGGGAATGGGTAGGTTAAGATATTCCAGGGTGGGGAATGCTTATGGGCAAGGCATTATGCTTGATCGGAGGCGGATGAAGTGGCAAAAAAGGCTCGGCCTACACCATGACCATGCAACTCGTCAACCCAAAGTGAATATGAGCCACACAGGTTGGTTGAAATGGCGCAGCATGAATGATAGAACCTGGATCCAAGCGTCTCAGGATGCATTGCAGCGAAAACGTTCAACAATGTTCAGCGTGACCAATGTTTCTATCTTGGAAAATGAAATTGCATGCTGTATGGAGTGTTTTTGACATATCTTGTCTCAGGATTTGCTTGCAGTCCTACCATATCCCACAAAATGCAGAAGTGCAGTCAATGCAGCTTTTTACCTAAAATGGTAAAAATTGGTCAAAGCCTCATGCGGTTTATTACCTGCCCCTGGAATAACATCAATGGCAATTATAAGAATAATGCTGATAATAATACAAATTTTGTATGTATGTTTTCAGCCCTACAAAACCATAACTATACAAGTTTAAATTTATACGTAAAGCTAGATATTTGTAGAAATATCTATATTGATATATAGCTATCTATTTATATAGCTAGATATATATCTATGCAGTAACATACATTAGATAGATAGATAGATAGATAGACTGTATATAAGCCTGCAAGTCTTGCACTTGAAGCAGCTTTATGATGTCATTAAGGCTCGATGGTGACACGCGCACCCGGAACAAGGATCACAGGTTGTTAGCGGCCATTTTTCCATCAGTCTCCACTGGAGCTAGAAGTGAGCAGACAGATACTCCTATAGACGCTGCTGGAGCCAGATCATTTGTCTCTGTGATGGACAACGTTTGAAATTCGCCCTTAAGCGGGAGACGGCAGCCTACAACAGTCAAATTGATCGCTGCTTATCACTTCTTTTGAGGGAGGTACAGTTATTCCAGATAGGGGAATGGGTAGGTTAAGATATTCCAGGGTGGGGAATGCTTATGGGCAAGGCATTATGCTTGATCGGAGGCGGATGAAGTGGCAAAAAAGGCTCGGCCTACACCATGACCATGCAACTCGTCAACCCAAAGTGAATATGAGCCACACAGGTTGGTTGAAATGGCGCAGCATGAATGATAGAACCTGGATCCAAGCGTCTCAGGATGCATTGCAGCGAAAACGTTCAACAATGTTCAGCGTGACCAATGTTTCTATCTTGGAAAATGAAATCGCATGCTGTATGGAGTGTTCTTGATATATCTTGTCTCAGGATTTGCTTGCAGTCCTACCATATCCCACAAAATGCAGAAGTGCAGTCAATGCAGCTTTTTACCTAAAATGGTAAAAATTGGTCAAAGCCTCATGCGGTTTATTACCTGCCCCTGGAATAACATCAATGGCAATTATAAGAATAATGCTGATAATAATACAAATTTTGTATGTATGTTTTCAGCCCTACAAAACCATAACTATAGAAGTTTAAATTTATACGTAAAGCTAGATATTTGTAGAAATATCTATATTGATATATAGCTATCTATTTATATAGCTAGATATATATCTATGCAGTAACATACATTAGATAGATAGATAGACTGTATATAAGCCTGCAAGTCTTGCACTTCAAGCAGCTTTATGATGTCATTAAGGCTCGATGGTGACACGCGCACCCGGAACAAGGACCACAGGTTGTTAGCGGCCATTTTTCCATCAGTCTCCACTGGAGCTAGAAGTGAGCAGACAGATACTCCTATAGACGCTGCTGGAGCCAGATCATTTGTCTCTGTGATGGACAACGTTTGAAATTCGCCCTTAAGCGGGAGACGGCAGCCTACAACAGTCAAATTGATCGCTGCTTATCACTTCTTTTGAGGGAGGTACAGTTATTCCAGATAGGGGAATGGGTAGGTTAAGATATTCCAGGGTGGGGAATGCTTATGGGCAAGGCATTATGCTTGATCGGAGGCGGATGAAGTGGCAAAAAAGGCTCGGCCTACACCATGACCATGCAACTCGTCAACCCAAAGTGAATATGAGCCACACAGGTTGGTTGAAATGGCGCAGCATGAATGATAGAACCTGGATCCAAGCGTCTCAGGATGCATTGCAGCGAAAACGTTCAACAATGTTCAGCGTGACCAATGTTTCTATCTTGGAAAATGAAATCGCATGCTGTATGGAGTGTTTTTGACATATCTTGTCTCAGGATTTGCTTGCAGTCCTACCATATCCCACAAAATGCAGAAGTGCAGTCAATGCAGCTTTTTACCTAAAATGGTAAAAATTGGTCAAAGACTCATGCGGTTTATTACCTGCCCCTGGAATAACATCAATGGCAATTATAAGAATAATGCTGATAATAATACAAATTTTGTATGTATGTTTTCAGCCCTACAAAACCATAACTATACAAGTTTAAATTTATACGTAAAGCTAGATATTTGTAGAAATATCTATATTGATATATAGCTATCTATTTATATAGCTAGATATATATCTATGCAGTAACATACATTAGATAGATAGATAGATAGATAGATAGATAGATAGATAGACTGTATATAAGCCTGCAAGTCTTGCACTTGAAGCAGCTTTATGATGTCATTAAGGCTCGATGGTGACACGCGCACCCGGAACAAGGATCACAGGTTGTTAGCGGCCATTTTTCCATCAGTCTCCACTGGAGCTAGAAGTGAGCAGACAGATACTCCTATAGACGCTGCTGGAGCCAGATCATTTGTCTCTGTGATGGACAACGTTTGAAATTCGCCCTTAAGCGGGAGACGGCAGCCTACAACAGTCAAATTGATCGCTGCTTATCACTTCTTTTGAGGGAGGTACAGTTATTCCAGATAGGGGAATGGGTAGGTTAAGATATTCCAGGGTGGGGAATGCTTATGGGCAAGGCATTATGCTTGATCGGAGGCGGATGAAGTGGCAAAAAAGGCTCGGCCTACACCATGACCATGCAACTCGTCAACCCAAAGTGAATATGAGCCACACAGGTTGGTTGAAATGGCGCAGCATGAATGATAGAACCTGGATCCAAGCGTCTCAGGATGCATTGCAGCGAAAACGTTCAACAATGTTCAGCGTGACCAATGTTTCTATCTTGGAAAATGAAATCGCATGCTGTATGGAGTGTTCTTGATATATCTTGTCTCAGGATTTGCTTGCAGTCCTACCATATCCCACAAAATGCAGAAGTGCAGTCAATGCAGCTTTTTACCTAAAATGGTAAAAATTGGTCAAAGCCTCATGCGGTTTATTACCTGCCCCTGGAATAACATCAATGGCAATTATAAGAATAATGCTGATAATAATACAAATTTTGTATGTATGTTTTCAGCCCTACAAAACCATAACTATAGAAGTTTAAATTTATACGTAAAGCTAGATATTTGTAGAAATATCTATATTGATATATAGCTATCTATTTATATAGCTAGATATATATCTATGCAGTAACATACATTAGATAGATAGATAGACTGTATATAAGCCTGCAAGTCTTGCACTTGAAGCAGCTTTATGATGTCATTAAGGCTCGATGGTGACACGCGCACCCGGAACAAGGATCACAGGTTGTTAGCGGCCATTTTTCCATCAGTCTCCACTGGAGCTAGAAGTGAGCAGACAGATACTCCTATAGACGCTGCTGGAGCCAGATCATTTGTCTCTGTGATGGACAACGTTTGAAATTCGGCCTTAAGCGGGAGACGGCAGCCTACAACAGTCAAATTGATCGCTGCTTATCACTTCTTTTGAGGGAGGTACAGTTATTCCAGATAGGGGAATGGGTAGGTTAAGATATTCCAGGGTGGGGAATGCTTATGGGCAAGGCATTATGCTTGATCGGAGGCGGATGAAGTGGCAAAAAAGGCTCGGCCTACACCATGACCATGCAACTCGTCAACCCAAAGTGAATATGAGCCACACAGGTTGGTTGAAATGGCGCAGCATGAATGATAGAACCTGGATCCAAGCGTCTCAGGATGCATTGCAGCGAAAACGTTCAACAATGTTCAGCGTGACCAATGTTTCTATCTTGGAAAATGAAATTGCATGCTGTATGGAGTGTTTTTGACATATCTTGTCTCAGGATTTGCTTGCAGTCCTACCATATCCCACAAAATGCAGAAGTGCAGTCAATGCAGCTTTTTACCTAAAATGGTAAAAATTGGTCAAAGACTCATGCGGTTTATTACCTGCCCCTGGAATAACATCAATGGCAATTATAAGAATAATGCTGATAATAATACAAATTTTGTATGTATGTTTTCAGCCCTACAAAACTATAACTATACAAGTTTAAATTTATACGTAAAGCTAGATATTTGTAGAAATATCTATATTGATATATAACTATCTATTTATATAGCTAGATATATATCTATGCAGTAACATACATTAGATAGATAGTAGAGATGAGCGAACGTGTTCGGCTCCGCCCCTTTTCGCCCGGACACCGAACTTCGCGAGGAATTCCGTGTTCGGGCGAAAAAAGTTCGGGGGTCGCCGTGGCAGCGCGGGGGGTTGCGGCGGGGAGTGGGGGGGAGAGGGAGAGAGAGAGGGCTCCCCCCTGTTCCCCGCTGCTGCCGCCCGCGCCGCCGCGCCTCTCCCCGCCCCCCGGCGCCCCCCGAATACTTACGCGCGAACACGGAAGTCCTCGGAAAAGCCGGTGTCCGGGTGCGTAAGTGTTCGTTAAGAACACGTTCGCTCATCTCTAATAGATAGATAGATAGATAGATAGATAGATAGATAGATAGACTGTATATAAGCCTGCAAGTCTTGCACTTGAAGCAGCTTTATGATGTCATTAAGGCTCGATGGTGACACGCGCACCCGGAACAAGGACCACAGGTTGTTAGCGGCCATTTTTCCATCAGTCTCCACTGGAGCTAGAAGTGAGCAGACAGATACTCCTATAGACGCGGCTGGAGCCAGATCATTTGTCTCTGTGATGGACAACGTTTGAAATTCGCCCTTAAGCGGGAGACGGCAGCCTACAACAGTCAAATATATTGCGGCTTATCACTTCTTTTGAGGGAGGTACAGTTATTCCAGATAGGGGAATGGGTAGGTTAAGATATTCCAGGGTGGGGAATGCTTATGGGCAAGGCATTATGCTTGATCGGAGGCGGATGAAGTGGCAAAAAAGGCTCGGCCTACACCATGACCATGCAACTCGTCAACCCAAAGTGAATATGAGCCACACAGGTTGGTTGAAATGGCGCAGCATGAATGATAGAACCTGGATCCAAGCGTCTCAGGATGCATTGCAGCAAAAACGTTCAACAATGTTCAGCGTGACCAATGTTTCTATCTTGGAAAATGAAATCGCATGCTGTATGGAGTGTTTTTGACATATCTTGTCTCAGGATTTGCTTGCAGTCCTACCATATCCCACAAAATGCAGAAGTGCAGTCAATGCAGCTTTTTACCTAAAATGGTAAAAATTGGTCAAAGACTCATGCGGTTTATTACCTGCCCCTGGAATAACATCAATGGCAATTATAAGAATAATGCTGATAATAATACAAATTTTGTATGTATGTTTTCAGCCCTACAAAACCATAACTATACAAGTTTAAATTTATACGTAAAGCTAGATATTTGTAGAAATATCTATATTGATATATAGCTATCTATTTATATAGCTAGATATATATCTATGCAGTAACATACATTAGATAGATAGATAGATAGATAGATAGATAGATAGATAGACTGTATATAAGCCTGCAAGTCTTGCACTTGAAGCAGCTTTATGATGTCATTAAGGCTCGATGGTGACACGCGCACCCGGAACAAGGATCACAGGTTGTTAGCGGCCATTTTTCCATCAGTCTCCACTGGAGCTAGAAGTGAGCAGACAGATACTCCTATAGACGCTGCTGGAGCCAGATCATTTGTCTCTGTGATGGACAACGTTTGAAATTCGCCCTTAAGCGGGAGACGGCAGCCTACAACAGTCAAATTGATCGCTGCTTATCACTTCTTTTGAGGGAGGTACAGTTATTCCAGATAGGGGAATGGGTAGGTTAAGATATTCCAGGGTGGGGAATGCTTATGGGCAAGGCATTATGCTTGATCGGAGGCGGATGAAGTGGCAAAAAAGGCTCGGCCTACACCATGACCATGCAACTCGTCAACCCAAAGTGAATATGAGCCACACAGGTTGGTTGAAATGGCGCAGCATGAATGATAGAACCTGGATCCAAGCGTCTCAGGATGCATTGCAGCGAAAACGTTCAACAATGTTCAGCGTGACCAATGTTTCTATCTTGGAAAATGAAATCGCATGCTGTATGGAGTGTTCTTGATATATCTTGTCTCAGGATTTGCTTGCAGTCCTACCATATCCCACAAAATGCAGAAGTGCAGTCAATGCAGCTTTTTACCTAAAATGGTAAAAATTGGTCAAAGCCTCATGCGGTTTATTACCTGCCCCTGGAATAACATCAATGGCAATTATAAGAATAATGCTGATAATAATACAAATTTTGTATGTATGTTTTCAGCCCTACAAAACCATAACTATAGAAGTTTAAATTTATACGTAAAGCTAGATATTTGTAGAAATATCTATATTGATATATAGCTATCTATTTATATAGCTAGATATATATCTATGCAGTAACATACATTAGATAGATAGATAGACTGTATATAAGCCTGCAAGTCTTGCACTTGAAGCAGCTTTATGATGTCATTAAGGCTCGATGGTGACACGCGCACCCGGAACAAGGATCACAGGTTGTTAGCGGCCATTTTTCCATCAGTCTCCACTGGAGCTAGAAGTGAGCAGACAGATACTCCTATAGACGCTGCTGGAGCCAGATCATTTGTCTCTGTGATGGACAACGTTTGAAATTCGGCCTTAAGCGGGAGACGGCAGCCTACAACAGTCAAATTGATCGCTGCTTATCACTTCTTTTGAGGGAGGTACAGTTATTCCAGATAGGGGAATGGGTAGGTTAAGATATTCCAGGGTGGGGAATGCTTATGGGCAAGGCATTATGCTTGATCGGAGGCGGATGAAGTGGCAAAAAAGGCTCGGCCTACACCATGACCATGCAACTCGTCAACCCAAAGTGAATATGAGCCACACAGGTTGGTTGAAATGGCGCAGCATGAATGATAGAACCTGGATCCAAGCGTCTCAGGATGCATTGCAGCGAAAACGTTCAACAATGTTCAGCGTGACCAATGTTTCTATCTTGGAAAATGAAATTGCATGCTGTATGGAGTGTTTTTGACATATCTTGTCTCAGGATTTGCTTGCAGTCCTACCATATCCCACAAAATGCAGAAGTGCAGTCAATGCAGCTTTTTACCTAAAATGGTAAAAATTGGTCAAAGACTCATGCGGTTTATTACCTGCCCCTGGAATAACATCAATGGCAATTATAAGAATAATGCTGATAATAATACAAATTTTGTATGTATGTTTTCAGCCCTACAAAACTATAACTATACAAGTTTAAATTTATACGTAAAGCTAGATATTTGTAGAAATATCTATATTGATATATAACTATCTATTTATATAGCTAGATATATATCTATGCAGTAACATACATTAGATAGATAGTAGAGATGAGCGAACGTGTTCGGCTCCGCCCCTTTTCGCCCGGACACCGAACTTCGCGAGGAATTCCGTGTTCGGGCGAAAAAAGTTCGGGGGTCGCCGTGGCAGCGCGGGGGGTTGCGGCGGGGAGTGGGGGGGAGAGGGAGAGAGAGAGGGCTCCCCCCTGTTCCCCGCTGCTGCCGCCCGCGCCGCCGCGCCTCTCCCCGCCCCCCGGCGCCCCCCGAATACTTACGCGCGAACACGGAAGTCCTCGGAAAAGCCGGTGTCCGGGTGCGTAAGTGTTCGTTAAGAACACGTTCGCTCATCTCTAATAGATAGATAGATAGATAGATAGATAGATAGATAGACTGTATATAAGCCTGCAAGTCTTGCACTTGAAGCAGCTTTATGATGTCATTAAGGCTCGATGGTGACACGCGCACCCGGAACAAGGACCACAGGTTGTTAGCGGCCATTTTTCCATCAGTCTCCACTGGAGCTAGAAGTGAGCAGACAGATACTCCTATAGACGCGGCTGGAGCCAGATCATTTGTCTCTGTGATGGACAACGTTTGAAATTCGCCCTTAAGCGGGAGACGGCAGCCTACAACAGTCAAATATATTGCGGCTTATCACTTCTTTTGAGGGAGGTACAGTTATTCCAGATAGGGGAATGGGTAGGTTAAGATATTCCAGGGTGGGGAATGCTTATGGGCAAGGCATTATGCTTGATCGGAGGCGGATGAAGTGGCAAAAAAGGCTCGGCCTACACCATGACCATGCAACTCGTCAACCCAAAGTGAATATGAGCCACACAGGTTGGTTGAAATGGCGCAGCATGAATGATAGAACCTGGATCCAAGCGTCTCAGGATGCATTGCAGCAAAAACGTTCAACAATGTTCAGCGTGACCAATGTTTCTATCTTGGAAAATGAAATCGCATGCTGTATGGAGTGTTTTTGACATATCTTGTCTCAGGATTTGCTTGCAGTCCTACCATATCCCACAAAATGCAGAAGTGCAGTCAATGCAGCTTTTTACCTAAAATGGTAAAAATTGGTCAAAGACTCATGCGGTTTATTACCTGCCCCTGGAATAACATCAATGGCAATTATAAGAATAATGCTGATAATAATACAAATTTTGTATGTATGTTTTCAGCCCTACAAAACCATAACTATACAAGTTTAAATTTATACGTAAAGCTAGATATTTGTAGAAATATCTATATTGATATATAGCTATCTATTTATATAGCTAGATATATATCTATGCAGTAACATACATTAGATAGATAGATAGATAGATAGATAGACTGTATATAAGCCTGCAAGTCTTGCACTTGAAGCAGCTTTATGATGTCATTAAGGCTCGATGGTGACACGCGCACCCGGAACAAGGATCACAGGTTGTTAGCGGCCATTTTTCCATCAGTCTCCACTGGAGCTAGAAGTGAGCAGACAGATACTCCTATAGACGCTGCTGGAGCCAGATCATTTGTCTCTGTGATGGACAACGTTTGAAATTCGCCCTTAAGCGGGAGACGGCAGCCTACAACAGTCAAATTGATCGCTGCTTATCACTTCTTTTGAGGGAGGTACAGTTATTCCAGATAGGGGAATGGGTAGGTTAAGATATTCCAGGGTGGGGAATGCTTATGGGCAAGGCATTATGCTTGATCGGAGGCGGATGAAGTGGCAAAAAAGGCTCGGCCTACACCATGACCATGCAACTCGTCAACCCAAAGTGAATATGAGCCACACAGGTTGGTTGAAATGGCGCAGCATGAATGATAGAACCTGGATCCAAGCGTCTCAGGATGCATTGCAGCGAAAACGTTCAACAATGTTCAGCGTGACCAATGTTTCTATCTTGGAAAATGAAATCGCATGCTGTATGGAGTGTTCTTGATATATCTTGTCTCAGGATTTGCTTGCAGTCCTACCATATCCCACAAAATGCAGAAGTGCAGTCAATGCAGCTTTTTACCTAAAATGGTAAAAATTGGTCAAAGCCTCATGCGGTTTATTACCTGCCCCTGGAATAACATCAATGGCAATTATAAGAATAATGCTGATAATAATACAAATTTTGTATGTATGTTTTCAGCCCTACAAAACCATAACTATAGAAGTTTAAATTTATACGTAAAGCTAGATATTTGTAGAAATATCTATATTGATATATAGCTATCTATTTATATAGCTAGATATATATCTATGCAGTAACATACATTAGATAGATAGATAGACTGTATATAAGCCTGCAAGTCTTGCACTTGAAGCAGCTTTATGATGTCATTAAGGCTCGATGGTGACACGCGCACCCGGAACAAGGATCACAGGTTGTTAGCGGCCATTTTTCCATCAGTCTCCACTGGAGCTAGAAGTGAGCAGACAGATACTCCTATAGACGCTGCTGGAGCCAGATCATTTGTCTCTGTGATGGACAACGTTTGAAATTCAGCCTTAAGCGGGAGACGGCAGCCTACAACAGTCAAATTGATCGCTGCTTATCACTTCTTTTGAGGGAGGTACAGTTATTCCAGATAGGGGAATGGGTAGGTTAAGATATTCCAGGGTGGGGAATGCTTATGGGCAAGGCATTATGCTTGATCGGAGGCGGATGAAGTGGCAAAAAAGGCTCGGCCTACACCATGACCATGCAACTCGTCAACCCAAAGTGAATATGAGCCACACAGGTTGGTTGAAATGGCGCAGCATGAATGATAGAACCTGGATCCAAGCGTCTCAGGATGCATTGCAGCGAAAACGTTCAACAATGTTCAGCGTGACCAATGTTTCTATCTTGGAAAATGAAATTGCATGCTGTATGGAGTGTTTTTGACATATCTTGTCTCAGGATTTGCTTGCAGTCCTACCATATCCCACAAAATGCAGAAGTGCAGTCAATGCAGCTTTTTACCTAAAATGGTAAAAATTGGTCAAAGACTCATGCGGTTTATTACCTGCCCCTGGAATAACATCAATGGCAATTATAAGAATAATGCTGATAATAATACAAATTTTGTATGTATGTTTTCAGCCCTACAAAACTATAACTATACAAGTTTAAATTTATACGTAAAGCTAGATATTTGTAGAAATATCTATATTGATATATAACTATCTATTTATATAGCTAGATATATATCTATGCAGTAACATACATTAGATAGATAGATAGATAGATAGATAGATAGATAGATAGATAGATAGACTGTATATAAGCCTGCAAGTCTTGCACTTGAAGCAGCTTTATGATGTCATTAAGGCTCGATGGTGACACGCGCACCCGGAACAAGGACCACAGGTTGTTAGCGGCCATTTTTCCATCAGTCTCCACTGGAGCTAGAAGTGAGCAGACAGATACTCCTATAGACGCGGCTGGAGCCAGATCATTTGTCTCTGTGATGGACAACGTTTGAAATTCGCCCTTAAGCGGGAGACGGCAGCCTACAACAGTCAAATATATTGCGGCTTATCACTTCTTTTGAGGGAGGTACAGTTATTCCAGATAGGGGAATGGGTAGGTTAAGATATTCCAGGGTGGGGAATGCTTATGGGCAAGGCATTATGCTTGATCGGAGGCGGATGAAGTGGCAAAAAAGGCTCGGCCTACACCATGACCATGCAACTCGTCAACCCAAAGTGAATATGAGCCACACAGGTTGGTTGAAATGGCGCAGCATGAATGATAGAACCTGGATCCAAGCGTCTCAGGATGCATTGCAGCAAAAACGTTCAACAATGTTCAGCGTGACCAATGTTTCTATCTTGGAAAATGAAATCGCATGCTGTATGGAGTGTTTTTGATATATCTTGTCTCAGGATTTGCTTGCAGTCCTACCATATCCCACAAAATGCAGAAGTGCAGTCAATGCAGCTTTTTACCTAAAATGGTAAAAATTGGTCAAAGCCTCATGCGGTTTATTACCTGCCCCTGGAATAACATCAATGGCAATTATAAGAATAATGCTGATAATAATACAAATTTTGTATGTATGTTTTCAGCCCTACAAAACCATAACTATAGAAGTTTAAATTTATACGTAAAGCTAGATATTTGTAGAAATATCTATATTGATATATAGCTATCTATTTATATAGCTAGATATATATCTATGCAGTAACATACATTAGATAGATAGATAGACTGTATATAAGCCTGCAAGTCTTGCACTTGAAGCAGCTTTATGATGTCATTAAGGCTCGATGGTGACACGCGCACCCGGAACAAGGACCACAGGTTGTTAGCGGCCATTTTTCCATCAGTCTCCACTGGAGCTAGAAGTGAGCAGACAGATACTCCTATAGACGCTGCTGGAGCCAGATCATTTGTCTCTGTGATGGACAACGTTTGAAATTCGCCCTTAAGCGGGAGACGGCAGCCTACAACAGTCAAATTGATCGCTGCTTATCACTTCTTTTGAGGGAGGTACAGTTATTCCAGATAGGGGAATGGGTAGGTTAAGATATTCCAGGGTGGGGAATGCTTATGGGCAAGGCATTATGCTTGATCGGAGGCGGATGAAGTGGCAAAAAAGGCTCGGCCTACACCATGACCATGCAACTCGTCAACCCAAAGTGAATATGAGCCACACAGGTTGGTTGAAATGGCGCAGCATGAATGATAGAACCTGGATCCAAGCGTCTCAGGATGCATTGCAGCGAAAACGTTCAACAATGTTCAGCGTGACCAATGTTTCTATCTTGGAAAATGAAATCGCATGCTGTATGGAGTGTTCTTGATATATCTTGTCTCAGGATTTGCTTGCAGTCCTACCATATCCCACAAAATGCAGAAGTGCAGTCAATGCAGCTTTTTACCTAAAATGGTAAAAATTGGTCAAAGCCTCATGCGGTTTATTACCTGCCCCTGGAATAACATCAATGGCAATTATAAGAATAATGCTGATAATAATACAAATTTTGTATGTATGTTTTCAGCCCTACAAAACCATAACTATAGAAGTTTAAATTTATACGTAAAGCTAGATATTTGTAGAAATATCTATATTGATATATAGCTATCTATTTATATAGCTAGATATATATCTATGCAGTAACATACATTAGATAGATAGATAGATAGATAGATAGATAGATAGATAGATAGATAGATAGACTGTATATAAGCCTGCAAGTCTTGCACTTGAAGCAGCTTTATGATGTCATTAAGGCTCGATGGTGACACGCGCACCCGGAACAAGGATCACAGGTTGTTAGCGGCCATTTTTCCATCAGTCTCCACTGGAGCTAGAAGTGAGCAGACAGATACTCCTATAGACGCTGCTGGAGCCAGATCATTTGTCTCTGTGATGGACAACGTTTGAAATTCGCCCTTAAGCGGGAGACGGCAGCCTACAACAGTCAAATTGATCGCTGCTTATCACTTCTTTTGAGGGAGGTACAGTTATTCCAGATAGGGGAATGGGTAGGTTAAGATATTCCAGGGTGGGGAATGCTTATGGGCAAGGCATTATGCTTGATCGGAGGCGGATGAAGTGGCAAAAAAGGCTCGGCCTACACCATGACCATGCAACTCGTCAACCCAAAGTGAATATGAGCCACACAGGTTGGTTGAAATGGCGCAGCATGAATGATAGAACCTGGATCCAAGCGTCTCAGGATGCATTGCAGCGAAAACGTTCAACAATGTTCAGCGTGACCAATGTTTCTATCTTGGAAAATGAAATTGCATGCTGTATGGAGTGTTTTTGACATATCTTGTCTCAGGATTTGCTTGCAGTCCTACCATATCCCACAAAATGCAGAAGTGCAGTCAATGCAGCTTTTTACCTAAAATGGTAAAAATTGGTCAAAGCCTCATGCGGTTTATTACCTGCCCCTGGAATAACATCAATGGCAATTATAAGAATAATGCTGATAATAATACAAATTTTGTATGTATGTTTTCAGCCCTACAAAACCATAACTATACAAGTTTAAATTTATACGTAAAGCTAGATATTTGTAGAAATATCTATATTGATATATAGCTATCTATTTATATAGCTAGATATATATCTATGCAGTAACATACATTAGATAGATAGATAGATAGATAGACTGTATATAAGCCTGCAAGTCTTGCACTTGAAGCAGCTTTATGATGTCATTAAGGCTCGATGGTGACACGCGCACCCGGAACAAGGATCACAGGTTGTTAGCGGCCATTTTTCCATCAGTCTCCACTGGAGCTAGAAGTGAGCAGACAGATACTCCTATAGACGCTGCTGGAGCCAGATCATTTGTCTCTGTGATGGACAACGTTTGAAATTCGCCCTTAAGCGGGAGACGGCAGCCTACAACAGTCAAATTGATCGCTGCTTATCACTTCTTTTGAGGGAGGTACAGTTATTCCAGATAGGGGAATGGGTAGGTTAAGATATTCCAGGGTGGGGAATGCTTATGGGCAAGGCATTATGCTTGATCGGAGGCGGATGAAGTGGCAAAAAAGGCTCGGCCTACACCATGACCATGCAACTCGTCAACCCAAAGTGAATATGAGCCACACAGGTTGGTTGAAATGGCGCAGCATGAATGATAGAACCTGGATCCAAGCGTCTCAGGATGCATTGCAGCGAAAACGTTCAACAATGTTCAGCGTGACCAATGTTTCTATCTTGGAAAATGAAATTGCATGCTGTATGGAGTGTTTTTGACATATCTTGTCTCAGGATTTGCTTGCAGTCCTACCATATCCCACAAAATGCAGAAGTGCAGTCAATGCAGCTTTTTACCTAAAATGGTAAAAATTGGTCAAAGACTCATGCGGTTTATTACCTGCCCCTGGAATAACATCAATGGCAATTATAAGAATAATGCTGATAATAATACAAATTTTGTATGTATGTTTTCAGCCCTACAAAACCATAACTATACAAGTTTAAATTTATACGTAAAGCTAGATATTTGTAGAAATATCTATATTGATATATAACTATCTATTTATATAGCTAGATATATATCTATGCAGTAACATACATTAGATAGATAGATAGATAGATAGATAGATAGATAGATAGATAGATAGACTGTATATAAGCCTGCAAGTCTTGCACTTGAAGCAGCTTTATGATGTCATTAAGGCTCGATGGTGACACGCGCACCCGGAACAAGGACCACAGGTTGTTAGCGGCCATTTTTCCATCAGTCTCCACTGGAGCTAGAAGTGAGCAGACAGATACTCCTATAGACGCGGCTGGAGCCAGATCATTTGTCTCTGTGATGGACAACGTTTGAAATTCGCCCTTAAGCGGGAGACGGCAGCCTACAACAGTCAAATATATTGCGGCTTATCACTTCTTTTGAGGGAGGTACAGTTATTCCAGATAGGGGAATGGGTAGGTTAAGATATTCCAGGGTGGGGAATGCTTATGGGCAAGGCATTATGCTTGATCGGAGGCGGATGAAGTGGCAAAAAAGGCTCGGCCTACACCATGACCATGCAACTCGTCAACCCAAAGTGAATATGAGCCACACAGGTTGGTTGAAATGGCGCAGCATGAATGATAGAACCTGGATCCAAGCGTCTCAGGATGCATTGCAGCAAAAACGTTCAACAATGTTCAGCGTGACCAATGTTTCTATCTTGGAAAATGAAATCGCATGCTGTATGGAGTGTTTTTGATATATCTTGTCTCAGGATTTGCTTGCAGTCCTACCATATCCCACAAAATGCAGAAGTGCAGTCAATGCAGCTTTTTACCTAAAATGGTAAAAATTGGTCAAAGCCTCATGCGGTTTATTACCTGCCCCTGGAATAACATCAATGGCAATTATAAGAATAATGCTGATAATAATACAAATTTTGTATGTATGTTTTCAGCCCTACAAAACCATAACTATAGAAGTTTAAATTTATACGTAAAGCTAGATATTTGTAGAAATATCTATATTGATATATAGCTATCTATTTATATAGCTAGATATATATCTATGCAGTAACATACATTAGATAGATAGATAGACTGTATATAAGCCTGCAAGTCTTGCACTTGAAGCAGCTTTATGATGTCATTAAGGCTCGATGGTGACACGCGCACCCGGAACAAGGACCACAGGTTGTTAGCGGCCATTTTTCCATCAGTCTCCACTGGAGCTAGAAGTGAGCAGACAGATACTCCTATAGACGCTGCTGGAGCCAGATCATTTGTCTCTGTGATGGACAACGTTTGAAATTCGCCCTTAAGCGGGAGACGGCAGCCTACAACAGTCAAATTGATCGCTGCTTATCACTTCTTTTGAGGGAGGTACAGTTATTCCAGATAGGGGAATGGGTAGGTTAAGATATTCCAGGGTGGGGAATGCTTATGGGCAAGGCATTATGCTTGATCGGAGGCGGATGAAGTGGCAAAAAAGGCTCGGCCTACACCATGACCATGCAACTCGTCAACCCAAAGTGAATATGAGCCACACAGGTTGGTTGAAATGGCGCAGCATGAATGATAGAACCTGGATCCAAGCGTCTCAGGATGCATTGCAGCGAAAACGTTCAACAATGTTCAGCGTGACCAATGTTTCTATCTTGGAAAATGAAATCGCATGCTGTATGGAGTGTTCTTGATATATCTTGTCTCAGGATTTGCTTGCAGTCCTACCATATCCCACAAAATGCAGAAGTGCAGTCAATGCAGCTTTTTACCTAAAATGGTAAAAATTGGTCAAAGCCTCATGCGGTTTATTACCTGCCCCTGGAATAACATCAATGGCAATTATAAGAATAATGCTGATAATAATACAAATTTTGTATGTATGTTTTCAGCCCTACAAAACCATAACTATAGAAGTTTAAATTTATACGTAAAGCTAGATATTTGTAGAAATATCTATATTGATATATAGCTATCTATTTATATAGCTAGATATATATCTATGCAGTAACATACATTAGATAGATAGATAGATAGATAGATAGATAGATAGATAGATAGACTGTATATAAGCCTGCAAGTCTTGCACTTGAAGCAGCTTTATGATGTCATTAAGGCTCGATGGTGACACGCGCACCCGGAACAAGGATCACAGGTTGTTAGCGGCCATTTTTCCATCAGTCTCCACTGGAGCTAGAAGTGAGCAGACAGATACTCCTATAGACGCTGCTGGAGCCAGATCATTTGTCTCTGTGATGGACAACGTTTGAAATTCGCCCTTAAGCGGGAGACGGCAGCCTACAACAGTCAAATTGATCGCTGCTTATCACTTCTTTTGAGGGAGGTACAGTTATTCCAGATAGGGGAATGGGTAGGTTAAGATATTCCAGGGTGGGGAATGCTTATGGGCAAGGCATTATGCTTGATCGGAGGCGGATGAAGTGGCAAAAAAGGCTCGGCCTACACCATGACCATGCAACTCGTCAACCCAAAGTGAATATGAGCCACACAGGTTGGTTGAAATGGCGCAGCATGAATGATAGAACCTGGATCCAAGCGTCTCAGGATGCATTGCAGCGAAAACGTTCAACAATGTTCAGCGTGACCAATGTTTCTATCTTGGAAAATGAAATTGCATGCTGTATGGAGTGTTTTTGACATATCTTGTCTCAGGATTTGCTTGCAGTCCTACCATATCCCACAAAATGCAGAAGTGCAGTCAATGCAGCTTTTTACCTAAAATGGTAAAAATTGGTCAAAGCCTCATGCGGTTTATTACCTGCCCCTGGAATAACATCAATGGCAATTATAAGAATAATGCTGATAATAATACAAATTTTGTATGTATGTTTTCAGCCCTACAAAACCATAACTATACAAGTTTAAATTTATACGTAAAGCTAGATATTTGTAGAAATATCTATATTGATATATAGCTATCTATTTATATAGCTAGATATATATCTATGCAGTAACATACATTAGATAGATAGATAGATAGATAGACTGTATATAAGCCTGCAAGTCTTGCACTTGAAGCAGCTTTATGATGTCATTAAGGCTCGATGGTGACACGCGCACCCGGAACAAGGATCACAGGTTGTTAGCGGCCATTTTTCCATCAGTCTCCACTGGAGCTAGAAGTGAGCAGACAGATACTCCTATAGACGCTGCTGGAGCCAGATCATTTGTCTCTGTGATGGACAACGTTTGAAATTCGCCCTTAAGCGGGAGACGGCAGCCTACAACAGTCAAATTGATCGCTGCTTATCACTTCTTTTGAGGGAGGTACAGTTATTCCAGATAGGGGAATGGGTAGGTTAAGATATTCCAGGGTGGGGAATGCTTATGGGCAAGGCATTATGCTTGATCGGAGGCGGATGAAGTGGCAAAAAAGGCTCGGCCTACACCATGACCATGCAACTCGTCAACCCAAAGTGAATATGAGCCACACAGGTTGGTTGAAATGGCGCAGCATGAATGATAGAACCTGGATCCAAGCGTCTCAGGATGCATTGCAGCGAAAACGTTCAACAATGTTCAGCGTGACCAATGTTTCTATCTTGGAAAATGAAATCGCATGCTGTATGGAGTGTTCTTGATATATCTTGTCTCAGGATTTGCTTGCAGTCCTACCATATCCCACAAAATGCAGAAGTGCAGTCAATGCAGCTTTTTACCTAAAATGGTAAAAATTGGTCAAAGCCTCATGCGGTTTATTACCTGCCCCTGGAATAACATCAATGGCAATTATAAGAATAATGCTGATAATAATACAAATTTTGTATGTATGTTTTCAGCCCTACAAAACCATAACTATAGAAGTTTAAATTTATACGTAAAGCTAGATATTTGTAGAAATATCTATATTGATATATAGCTATCTATTTATATAGCTAGATATATATCTATGCAGTAACATACATTAGATAGATAGATAGACTGTATATAAGCCTGCAAGTCTTGCACTTCAAGCAGCTTTATGATGTCATTAAGGCTCGATGGTGACACGCGCACCCGGAACAAGGACCACAGGTTGTTAGCGGCCATTTTTCCATCAGTCTCCACTGGAGCTAGAAGTGAGCAGACAGATACTCCTATAGACGCTGCTGGAGCCAGATCATTTGTCTCTGTGATGGACAACGTTTGAAATTCGCCCTTAAGCGGGAGACGGCAGCCTACAACAGTCAAATTGATCGCTGCTTATCACTTCTTTTGAGGGAGGTACAGTTATTCCAGATAGGGGAATGGGTAGGTTAAGATATTCCAGGGTGGGGAATGCTTATGGGCAAGGCATTATGCTTGATCGGAGGCGGATGAAGTGGCAAAAAAGGCTCGGCCTACACCATGACCATGCAACTCGTCAACCCAAAGTGAATATGAGCCACACAGGTTGGTTGAAATGGCGCAGCATGAATGATAGAACCTGGATCCAAGCGTCTCAGGATGCATTGCAGCGAAAACGTTCAACAATGTTCAGCGTGACCAATGTTTCTATCTTGGAAAATGAAATCGCATGCTGTATGGAGTGTTCTTGATATATCTTGTCTCAGGATTTGCTTGCAGTCCTACCATATCCCACAAAATGCAGAAGTGCAGTCAATGCAGCTTTTTACCTAAAATGGTAAAAATTGGTCAAAGCCTCATGCGGTTTATTACCTGCCCCTGGAATAACATCAATGGCAATTATAAGAATAATGCTGATAATAATACAAATTTTGTATGTATGTTTTCAGCCCTACAAAACCATAACTATACAAGTTTAAATTTATACGTAAAGCTAGATATTTGTAGAAATATCTATATTGATATATAGCTATCTATTTATATAGCTAGATATATATCTATGCAGTAACATACATTAGATAGATAGATAGATAGATAGATAGATAGATAGATAGATAGATAGATAGACTGTATATAAGCCTGCAAGTCTTGCACTTGAAGCAGCTTTATGATGTCATTAAGGCTCGATGGTGACACGCGCACCCGGAACAAGGATCACAGGTTGTTAGCGGCCATTTTTCCATCAGTCTCCACTGGAGCTAGAAGTGAGCAGACAGATACTCCTATAGACGCTGCTGGAGCCAGATCATTTGTCTCTGTGATGGACAACGTTTGAAATTCGCCCTTAAGCGGGAGACGGCAGCCTACAACAGTCAAATTGATCGCTGCTTATCACTTCTTTTGAGGGAGGTACAGTTATTCCAGATAGGGGAATGGGTAGGTTAAGATATTCCAGGGTGGGGAATGCTTATGGGCAAGGCATTATGCTTGATCGGAGGCGGATGAAGTGGCAAAAAAGGCTCGGCCTACACCATGACCATGCAACTCGTCAACCCAAAGTGAATATGAGCCACACAGGTTGGTTGAAATGGCGCAGCATGAATGATAGAACCTGGATCCAAGCGTCTCAGGATGCATTGCAGCGAAAACGTTCAACAATGTTCAGCGTGACCAATGTTTCTATCTTGGAAAATGAAATCGCATGCTGTATGGAGTGTTTTTGACATATCTTGTCTCAGGATTTGCTTGCAGTCCTACCATATCCCACAAAATGCAGAAGTGCAGTCAATGCAGCTTTTTACCTAAAATGGTAAAAATTGGTCAAAGACTCATGCGGTTTATTACCTGCCCCTGGAATAACATCAATGGCAATTATAAGAATAATGCTGATAATAATACAAATTTTGTATGTATGTTTTCAGCCCTACAAAACCATAACTATACAAGTTTAAATTTATACGTAAAGCTAGATATTTGTAGAAATATCTATATTGATATATAGCTATCTATTTATATAGCTAGATATATATCTATGCAGTAACATACATTAGATAGATAGATAGATAGATAGATAGATAGATAGATAGATAGATAGATAGATAGACTGTATATAAGCCTGCAAGTCTTGCACTTGAAGCAGCTTTATGATGTCATTAAGGCTCGATGGTGACACGCGCACCCGGAACAAGGACCACAGGTTGTTAGCGGCCATTTTTCCATCAGTCTCCACTGGAGCTAGAAGTGAGCAGACAGATACTCCTATAGACGCGGCTGGAGCCAGATCATTTGTCTCTGTGATGGACAACGTTTGAAATTCGCCCTTAAGCGGGAGACGGCAGCCTACAACAGTCAAATATATTGCGGCTTATCACTTCTTTTGAGGGAGGTACAGTTATTCCAGATAGGGGAATGGGTAGGTTAAGATATTCCAGGGTGGGGAATGCTTATGGGCAAGGCATTATGCTTGATCGGAGGCGGATGAAGTGGCAAAAAAGGCTCGGCCTACACCATGACCATGCAACTCGTCAACCCAAAGTGAATATGAGCCACACAGGTTGGTTGAAATGGCGCAGCATGAATGATAGAACCTGGATCCAAGCGTCTCAGGATGCATTGCAGCAAAAACGTTCAACAATGTTCAGCGTGACCAATGTTTCTATCTTGGAAAATGAAATCGCATGCTGTATGGAGTGTTTTTGATATATCTTGTCTCAGGATTTGTTTGCAGTCCTACCATATCCCACAAAATGCAGAAGTGCAGTCAATGCAGCTTTTTACCTAAAATGGTAAAAATTGGTCAAAGCCTCATGCGGTTTATTACCTGCCCCTGGAATAACATCAATGGCAATTATAAGAATAATGCTGATAATAATACAAATTTTGTATGTATGTTTTCAGCCCTACAAAACCATAACTATAGAAGTTTAAATTTATACGTAAAGCTAGATATTTGTAGAAATATCTATATTGATATATAGCTATCTATTTATATAGCTAGATATATATCTATGCAGTAACATACATTAGATAGATAGATAGACTGTATATAAGCCTGCAAGTCTTGCACTTGAAGCAGCTTTATGATGTCATTAAGGCTCGATGGTGACACGCGCACCCGGAACAAGGACCACAGGTTGTTAGCGGCCATTTTTCCATCAGTCTCCACTGGAGCTAGAAGTGAGCAGACAGATACTCCTATAGACGCTGCTGGAGCCAGATCATTTGTCTCTGTGATGGACAACGTTTGAAATTCGCCCTTAAGCGGGAGACGGCAGCCTACAACAGTCAAATTGATCGCTGCTTATCACTTCTTTTGAGGGAGGTACAGTTATTCCAGATAGGGGAATGGGTAGGTTAAGATATTCCAGGGTGGGGAATGCTTATGGGCAAGGCATTATGCTTGATCGGAGGCGGATGAAGTGGCAAAAAAGGCTCGGCCTACACCATGACCATGCAACTCGTCAACCCAAAGTGAATATGAGCCACACAGGTTGGTTGAAATGGCGCAGCATGAATGATAGAACCTGGATCCAAGCGTCTCAGGATGCATTGCAGCGAAAACGTTCAACAATGTTCAGCGTGACCAATGTTTCTATCTTGGAAAATGAAATCGCATGCTGTATGGAGTGTTCTTGATATATCTTGTCTCAGGATTTGCTTGCAGTCCTACCATATCCCACAAAATGCAGAAGTGCAGTCAATGCAGCTTTTTACCTAAAATGGTAAAAATTGGTCAAAGCCTCATGCGGTTTATTACCTGCCCCTGGAATAACATCAATGGCAATTATAAGAATAATGCTGATAATAATACAAATTTTGTATGTATGTTTTCAGCCCTACAAAACCATAACTATAGAAGTTTAAATTTATACGTAAAGCTAGATATTTGTAGAAATATCTATATTGATATATAGCTATCTATTTATATAGCTAGATATATATCTATGCAGTAACATACATTAGATAGATAGATAGATAGATAGATAGATAGATAGATAGATAGATAGATAGATAGATAGACTGTATATAAGCCTGCAAGTCTTGCACTTGAAGCAGCTTTATGATGTCATTAAGGCTCGATGGTGACACGCGCACCCGGAACAAGGATCACAGGTTGTTAGCGGCCATTTTTCCATCAGTCTCCACTGGAGCTAGAAGTGAGCAGACAGATACTCCTATAGACGCTGCTGGAGCCAGATCATTTGTCTCTGTGATGGACAACGTTTGAAATTCGCCCTTAAGCGGGAGACGGCAGCCTACAACAGTCAAATTGATCGCTGCTTATCACTTCTTTTGAGGGAGGTACAGTTATTCCAGATAGGGGAATGGGTAGGTTAAGATATTCCAGGGTGGGGAATGCTTATGGGCAAGGCATTATGCTTGATCGGAGGCGGATGAAGTGGCAAAAAAGGCTCGGCCTACACCATGACCATGCAACTCGTCAACCCAAAGTGAATATGAGCCACACAGGTTGGTTGAAATGGCGCAGCATGAATGATAGAACCTGGATCCAAGCGTCTCAGGATGCATTGCAGCGAAAACGTTCAACAATGTTCAGCGTGACCAATGTTTCTATCTTGGAAAATGAAATTGCATGCTGTATGGAGTGTTTTTGACATATCTTGTCTCAGGATTTGCTTGCAGTCCTACCATATCCCACAAAATGCAGAAGTGCAGTCAATGCAGCTTTTTACCTAAAATGGTAAAAATTGGTCAAAGCCTCATGCGGTTTATTACCTGCCCCTGGAATAACATCAATGGCAATTATAAGAATAATGCTGATAATAATACAAATTTTGTATGTATGTTTTCAGCCCTACAAAACCATAACTATACAAGTTTAAATTTATACGTAAAGCTAGATATTTGTAGAAATATCTATATTGATATATAGCTATCTATTTATATAGCTAGATATATATCTATGCAGTAACATACATTAGATAGATAGATAGATAGATAGACTGTATATAAGCCTGCAAGTCTTGCACTTGAAGCAGCTTTATGATGTCATTAAGGCTCGATGGTGACACGCGCACCCGGAACAAGGATCACAGGTTGTTAGCGGCCATTTTTCCATCAGTCTCCACTGGAGCTAGAAGTGAGCAGACAGATACTCCTATAGACGCTGCTGGAGCCAGATCATTTGTCTCTGTGATGGACAACGTTTGAAATTCGCCCTTAAGCGGGAGACGGCAGCCTACAACAGTCAAATTGATCGCTGCTTATCACTTCTTTTGAGGGAGGTACAGTTATTCCAGATAGGGGAATGGGTAGGTTAAGATATTCCAGGGTGGGGAATGCTTATGGGCAAGGCATTATGCTTGATCGGAGGCGGATGAAGTGGCAAAAAAGGCTCGGCCTACACCATGACCATGCAACTCGTCAACCCAAAGTGAATATGAGCCACACAGGTTGGTTGAAATGGCGCAGCATGAATGATAGAACCTGGATCCAAGCGTCTCAGGATGCATTGCAGCGAAAACGTTCAACAATGTTCAGCGTGACCAATGTTTCTATCTTGGAAAATGAAATTGCATGCTGTATGGAGTGTTTTTGACATATCTTGTCTCAGGATTTGCTTGCAGTCCTACCATATCCCACAAAATGCAGAAGTGCAGTCAATGCAGCTTTTTACCTAAAATGGTAAAAATTGGTCAAAGACTCATGCGGTTTATTACCTGCCCCTGGAATAACATCAATGGCAATTATAAGAATAATGCTGATAATAATACAAATTTTGTATGTATGTTTTCAGCCCTACAAAACCATAACTATACAAGTTTAAATTTATACGTAAAGCTAGATATTTGTAGAAATATCTATATTGATATATAACTATCTATTTATATAGCTAGATATATATCTATGCAGTAACATACATTAGATAGATAGATAGATAGATAGATAGATAGATAGATAGACTGTATATAAGCCTGCAAGTCTTGCACTTGAAGCAGCTTTATGATGTCATTAAGGCTCGATGGTGACACGCGCACCCGGAACAAGGACCACAGGTTGTTAGCGGCCATTTTTCCATCAGTCTCCACTGGAGCTAGAAGTGAGCAGACAGATACTCCTATAGACGCGGCTGGAGCCAGATCATTTGTCTCTGTGATGGACAACGTTTGAAATTCGCCCTTAAGCGGGAGACGGCAGCCTACAACAGTCAAATATATTGCGGCTTATCACTTCTTTTGAGGGAGGTACAGTTATTCCAGATAGGGGAATGGGTAGGTTAAGATATTCCAGGGTGGGGAATGCTTATGGGCAAGGCATTATGCTTGATCGGAGGCGGATGAAGTGGCAAAAAAGGCTCGGCCTACACCATGACCATGCAACTCGTCAACCCAAAGTGAATATGAGCCACACAGGTTGGTTGAAATGGCGCAGCATGAATGATAGAACCTGGATCCAAGCGTCTCAGGATGCATTGCAGCAAAAACGTTCAACAATGTTCAGCGTGACCAATGTTTCTATCTTGGAAAATGAAATCGCATGCTGTATGGAGTGTTTTTGATATATCTTGTCTCAGGATTTGCTTGCAGTCCTACCATATCCCACAAAATGCAGAAGTGCAGTCAATGCAGCTTTTTACCTAAAATGGTAAAAATTGGTCAAAGCCTCATGCGGTTTATTACCTGCCCCTGGAATAACATCAATGGCAATTATAAGAATAATGCTGATAATAATACAAATTTTGTATGTATGTTTTCAGCCCTACAAAACCATAACTATAGAAGTTTAAATTTATACGTAAAGCTAGATATTTGTAGAAATATCTATATTGATATATAGCTATCTATTTATATAGCTAGATATATATCTATGCAGTAACATACATTAGATAGATAGATAGACTGTATATAAGCCTGCAAGTCTTGCACTTGAAGCAGCTTTATGATGTCATTAAGGCTCGATGGTGACACGCGCACCCGGAACAAGGACCACAGGTTGTTAGCGGCCATTTTTCCATCAGTCTCCACTGGAGCTAGAAGTGAGCAGACAGATACTCCTATAGACGCTGCTGGAGCCAGATCATTTGTCTCTGTGATGGACAACGTTTGAAATTCGCCCTTAAGCGGGAGACGGCAGCCTACAACAGTCAAATTGATCGCTGCTTATCACTTCTTTTGAGGGAGGTACAGTTATTCCAGATAGGGGAATGGGTAGGTTAAGATATTCCAGGGTGGGGAATGCTTATGGGCAAGGCATTATGCTTGATCGGAGGCGGATGAAGTGGCAAAAAAGGCTCGGCCTACACCATGACCATGCAACTCGTCAACCCAAAGTGAATATGAGCCACACAGGTTGGTTGAAATGGCGCAGCATGAATGATAGAACCTGGATCCAAGCGTCTCAGGATGCATTGCAGCGAAAACGTTCAACAATGTTCAGCGTGACCAATGTTTCTATCTTGGAAAATGAAATCGCATGCTGTATGGAGTGTTCTTGATATATCTTGTCTCAGGATTTGCTTGCAGTCCTACCATATCCCACAAAATGCAGAAGTGCAGTCAATGCAGCTTTTTACCTAAAATGGTAAAAATTGGTCAAAGCCTCATGCGGTTTATTACCTGCCCCTGGAATAACATCAATGGCAATTATAAGAATAATGCTGATAATAATACAAATTTTGTATGTATGTTTTCAGCCCTACAAAACCATAACTATAGAAGTTTAAATTTATACGTAAAGCTAGATATTTGTAGAAATATCTATATTGATATATAGCTATCTATTTATATAGCTAGATATATATCTATGCAGTAACATACATTAGATAGATAGATAGATAGATAGATAGATAGATAGATAGATAGATAGATAGACTGTATATAAGCCTGCAAGTCTTGCACTTGAAGCAGCTTTATGATGTCATTAAGGCTCGATGGTGACACGCGCACCCGGAACAAGGATCACAGGTTGTTAGCGGCCATTTTTCCATCAGTCTCCACTGGAGCTAGAAGTGAGCAGACAGATACTCCTATAGACGCTGCTGGAGCCAGATCATTTGTCTCTGTGATGGACAACGTTTGAAATTCGCCCTTAAGCGGGAGACGGCAGCCTACAACAGTCAAATTGATCGCTGCTTATCACTTCTTTTGAGGGAGGTACAGTTATTCCAGATAGGGGAATGGGTAGGTTAAGATATTCCAGGGTGGGGAATGCTTATGGGCAAGGCATTATGCTTGATCGGAGGCGGATGAAGTGGCAAAAAAGGCTCGGCCTACACCATGACCATGCAACTCGTCAACCCAAAGTGAATATGAGCCACACAGGTTGGTTGAAATGGCGCAGCATGAATGATAGAACCTGGATCCAAGCGTCTCAGGATGCATTGCAGCGAAAACGTTCAACAATGTTCAGCGTGACCAATGTTTCTATCTTGGAAAATGAAATTGCATGCTGTATGGAGTGTTTTTGACATATCTTGTCTCAGGATTTGCTTGCAGTCCTACCATATCCCACAAAATGCAGAAGTGCAGTCAATGCAGCTTTTTACCTAAAATGGTAAAAATTGGTCAAAGCCTCATGCGGTTTATTACCTGCCCCTGGAATAACATCAATGGCAATTATAAGAATAATGCTGATAATAATACAAATTTTGTATGTATGTTTTCAGCCCTACAAAACCATAACTATACAAGTTTAAATTTATACGTAAAGCTAGATATTTGTAGAAATATCTATATTGATATATAGCTATCTATTTATATAGCTAGATATATATCTATGCAGTAACATACATTAGATAGATAGATAGATAGATAGACTGTATATAAGCCTGCAAGTCTTGCACTTGAAGCAGCTTTATGATGTCATTAAGGCTCGATGGTGACACGCGCACCCGGAACAAGGATCACAGGTTGTTAGCGGCCATTTTTCCATCAGTCTCCACTGGAGCTAGAAGTGAGCAGACAGATACTCCTATAGACGCTGCTGGAGCCAGATCATTTGTCTCTGTGATGGACAACGTTTGAAATTCGCCCTTAAGCGGGAGACGGCAGCCTACAACAGTCAAATTGATCGCTGCTTATCACTTCTTTTGAGGGAGGTACAGTTATTCCAGATAGGGGAATGGGTAGGTTAAGATATTCCAGGGTGGGGAATGCTTATGGGCAAGGCATTATGCTTGATCGGAGGCGGATGAAGTGGCAAAAAAGGCTCGGCCTACACCATGACCATGCAACTCGTCAACCCAAAGTGAATATGAGCCACACAGGTTGGTTGAAATGGCGCAGCATGAATGATAGAACCTGGATCCAAGCGTCTCAGGATGCATTGCAGCGAAAACGTTCAACAATGTTCAGCGTGACCAATGTTTCTATCTTGGAAAATGAAATCGCATGCTGTATGGAGTGTTCTTGATATATCTTGTCTCAGGATTTGCTTGCAGTCCTACCATATCCCACAAAATGCAGAAGTGCAGTCAATGCAGCTTTTTACCTAAAATGGTAAAAATTGGTCAAAGCCTCATGCGGTTTATTACCTGCCCCTGGAATAACATCAATGGCAATTATAAGAATAATGCTGATAATAATACAAATTTTGTATGTATGTTTTCAGCCCTACAAAACCATAACTATAGAAGTTTAAATTTATACGTAAAGCTAGATATTTGTAGAAATATCTATATTGATATATAGCTATCTATTTATATAGCTAGATATATATCTATGCAGTAACATACATTAGATAGATAGATAGACTGTATATAAGCCTGCAAGTCTTGCACTTCAAGCAGCTTTATGATGTCATTAAGGCTCGATGGTGACACGCGCACCCGGAACAAGGACCACAGGTTGTTAGCGGCCATTTTTCCATCAGTCTCCACTGGAGCTAGAAGTGAGCAGACAGATACTCCTATAGACGCTGCTGGAGCCAGATCATTTGTCTCTGTGATGGACAACGTTTGAAATTCGCCCTTAAGCGGGAGACGGCAGCCTACAACAGTCAAATTGATCGCTGCTTATCACTTCTTTTGAGGGAGGTACAGTTATTCCAGATAGGGGAATGGGTAGGTTAAGATATTCCAGGGTGGGGAATGCTTATGGGCAAGGCATTATGCTTGATCGGAGGCGGATGAAGTGGCAAAAAAGGCTCGGCCTACACCATGACCATGCAACTCGTCAACCCAAAGTGAATATGAGCCACACAGGTTGGTTGAAATGGCGCAGCATGAATGATAGAACCTGGATCCAAGCGTCTCAGGATGCATTGCAGCGAAAACGTTCAACAATGTTCAGCGTGACCAATGTTTCTATCTTGGAAAATGAAATCGCATGCTGTATGGAGTGTTTTTGACATATCTTGTCTCAGGATTTGCTTGCAGTCCTACCATATCCCACAAAATGCAGAAGTGCAGTCAATGCAGCTTTTTACCTAAAATGGTAAAAATTGGTCAAAGACTCATGCGGTTTATTACCTGCCCCTGGAATAACATCAATGGCAATTATAAGAATAATGCTGATAATAATACAAATTTTGTATGTATGTTTTCAGCCCTACAAAACCATAACTATAGAAGTTTAAATTTATACGTAAAGCTAGATATTTGTAGAAATATCTATATTGATATATAGCTATCTATTTATATAGCTAGATATATATCTATGCAGTAACATACATTAGATAGATAGATAGATAGATAGATAGATAGATAGATAGATAGATAGATAGACTGTATATAAGCCTGCAAGTCTTGCACTTGAAGCAGCTTTATGATGTCATTAAGGCTCGATGGTGACACGCGCACCCGGAACAAGGATCACAGGTTGTTAGCGGCCATTTTTCCATCAGTCTCCACTGGAGCTAGAAGTGAGCAGACAGATACTCCTATAGACGCTGCTGGAGCCAGATCATTTGTCTCTGTGATGGACAACGTTTGAAATTCGCCCTTAAGCGGGAGACGGCAGCCTACAACAGTCAAATTGATCGCTGCTTATCACTTCTTTTGAGGGAGGTACAGTTATTCCAGATAGGGGAATGGGTAGGTTAAGATATTCCAGGGTGGGGAATGCTTATGGGCAAGGCATTATGCTTGATCGGAGGCGGATGAAGTGGCAAAAAAGGCTCGGCCTACACCATGACCATGCAACTCGTCAACCCAAAGTGAATATGAGCCACACAGGTTGGTTGAAATGGCGCAGCATGAATGATAGAACCTGGATCCAAGCGTCTCAGGATGCATTGCAGCGAAAACGTTCAACAATGTTCAGCGTGACCAATGTTTCTATCTTGGAAAATGAAATTGCATGCTGTATGGAGTGTTTTTGACATATCTTGTCTCAGGATTTGCTTGCAGTCCTACCATATCCCACAAAATGCAGAAGTGCAGTCAATGCAGCTTTTTACCTAAAATGGTAAAAATTGGTCAAAGCCTCATGCGGTTTATTACCTGCCCCTGGAATAACATCAATGGCAATTATAAGAATAATGCTGATAATAATACAAATTTTGTATGTATGTTTTCAGCCCTACAAAACCATAACTATACAAGTTTAAATTTATACGTAAAGCTAGATATTTGTAGAAATATCTATATTGATATATAGCTATCTATTTATATAGCTAGATATATATCTATGCAGTAACATACATTAGATAGATAGATAGATAGATAGACTGTATATAAGCCTGCAAGTCTTGCACTTGAAGCAGCTTTATGATGTCATTAAGGCTCGATGGTGACACGCGCACCCGGAACAAGGATCACAGGTTGTTAGCGGCCATTTTTCCATCAGTCTCCACTGGAGCTAGAAGTGAGCAGACAGATACTCCTATAGACGCTGCTGGAGCCAGATCATTTGTCTCTGTGATGGACAACGTTTGAAATTCGCCCTTAAGCGGGAGACGGCAGCCTACAACAGTCAAATTGATCGCTGCTTATCACTTCTTTTGAGGGAGGTACAGTTATTCCAGATAGGGGAATGGGTAGGTTAAGATATTCCAGGGTGGGGAATGCTTATGGGCAAGGCATTATGCTTGATCGGAGGCGGATGAAGTGGCAAAAAAGGCTCGGCCTACACCATGACCATGCAACTCGTCAACCCAAAGTGAATATGAGCCACACAGGTTGGTTGAAATGGCGCAGCATGAATGATAGAACCTGGATCCAAGCGTCTCAGGATGCATTGCAGCGAAAACGTTCAACAATGTTCAGCGTGACCAATGTTTCTATCTTGGAAAATGAAATTGCATGCTGTATGGAGTGTTTTTGACATATCTTGTCTCAGGATTTGCTTGCAGTCCTACCATATCCCACAAAATGCAGAAGTGCAGTCAATGCAGCTTTTTACCTAAAATGGTAAAAATTGGTCAAAGACTCATGCGGTTTATTACCTGCCCCTGGAATAACATCAATGGCAATTATAAGAATAATGCTGATAATAATACAAATTTTGTATGTATGTTTTCAGCCCTACAAAACCATAACTATACAAGTTTAAATTTATACGTAAAGCTAGATATTTGTAGAAATATCTATATTGATATATAACTATCTATTTATATAGCTAGATATATATCTATGCAGTAACATACATTAGATAGATAGATAGATAGATAGATAGATAGATAGACTGTATATAAGCCTGCAAGTCTTGCACTTGAAGCAGCTTTATGATGTCATTAAGGCTCGATGGTGACACGCGCACCCGGAACAAGGACCACAGGTTGTTAGCGGCCATTTTTCCATCAGTCTCCACTGGAGCTAGAAGTGAGCAGACAGATACTCCTATAGACGCGGCTGGAGCCAGATCATTTGTCTCTGTGATGGACAACGTTTGAAATTCGCCCTTAAGCGGGAGACGGCAGCCTACAACAGTCAAATATATTGCGGCTTATCACTTCTTTTGAGGGAGGTACAGTTATTCCAGATAGGGGAATGGGTAGGTTAAGATATTCCAGGGTGGGGAATGCTTATGGGCAAGGCATTATGCTTGATCGGAGGCGGATGAAGTGGCAAAAAAGGCTCGGCCTACACCATGACCATGCAACTCGTCAACCCAAAGTGAATATGAGCCACACAGGTTGGTTGAAATGGCGCAGCATGAATGATAGAACCTGGATCCAAGCGTCTCAGGATGCATTGCA
>NW_027101846.1:10000-27151 GCF_035609145.1 Eleutherodactylus coqui
GACCGGGCTGGCCGGGCCGGCGGGAGCTGCGGCTGCCGGGGCTGAGCCGAGTGTCGATGCATGTCGTGAGAACCGGGAAGGGGACAAACCTGTGGCTCCAGGCCGGGTGGGAGTTCCAGGAGGTCGGCCTGACTCTGGAGGTTTTCCCCTTAGCTTTTCCCCATAGTCCAAAAGGGGGGAAGTCAAAAAAGCACCCCCGGCAGATGTATGCAGAGTTGGGCTGGGGGGTGACGGAGAGCGGGCTGTTGGCAGCTGTGTGGTGGCTGCTGGCAGCCGTGTGCTGGCTGCAGGGGTGGGCCCGGGGCGGCTGCGGAGGGCCCCCTGAGTGCACCTGCCAGCGGTGGTTGAAGACATTGCCTGAGCCTCCGATGTGCCCGGGCAGGACACCCGGGAGGCGTGGAACAGCCCCCGCTGAAGTCCATGGCATGTGCCAGAATCGAGTCTTGGAGAAAAAATGACAAAGTCCAAACGCTCCAGGCGCCGGCCAGGGCGGTTGACCCCGGCTGGCCGGGCCGGCGGGGGCTGCGGCTGCCGGGGCTGAGCCGAGTGTCGATGCATGTCGTGAGAACCGGGAAGGGGACAAACCTGTGGCTCCAGGCCGGGTTGGAGTTCCAGGAGGTCGGCCTGACTCTGGAGGTTTTCCCCTTAGCTTTTCCCCATAGGCCAAAAGGGGGGAAGTCAAAAAAGCACCCCCGGCAGATGTATGCAGAGTTGGGCTGGGGGGTGACGGAGAGCGTGCTGTTGGCAGCTGTGTGGTGGCTGCAGGGGTGGGCCTGGGCGGCTGCGGAGGGCGCCTTCAGAGTGCACCTACCAGTAGGGGCTCAAGACCCAGGCTGAGCCTCCGATGTGCCCGGGCAGGACGCCCAGGAGGCGGGGAGCAGCCCCCGCTGAAGCCCACGGCAGTTGGCAGAGATGGGTCTTGGAGAAAAAAATGACAAAGTCCAAACGCTCCAGGCGCTGGCCAGGGGTGCGGACCGGGCTGGCCGGGCCGGCGGGGGCTGCGGCTGCCGGGGCTGAGCCGAGTGTCTATGCATGTCCTGAGAACCGGGAAGGGGACGAACCGGTGGCTCCAGGCCGGGTTGGAGTTCCAGGAGGTCGGCCTGACTCTGGAGGTTTTCCCCTTAGCTTTTTCCCGTAGGCCAAAAGGGGGGAAGTCAAAAAAGCACCCCCGGCAGATGTATGCAGAGTTGGGCTGGGGGGTGACGGAGAGCGGGCTGTTGGCAGCTGTGTGGTGGCTGCTGGCAGCCGTGTGCTGGCTGCAGGGGTGGGCCTGGGCGGCAGCCGAGGGCCCCCGAAGCGCACCTACCAGCGGTGGCTCAAGACATTGCCTGAGCCTCCGATGTGCCCGGGCAGGACACCCAGGAGGCGGGGAGCAGCCCCCGCTGAAGCCCACGGCAGTTGGCAGAGATGGGTCTTGGAGAAAAAAATGACAAAGTCCAAACGCTCCAGGCGCTGGCCAGGGGTGCGGACCGGGCTGGCCGGGCCGGCGGGAGCTGCGGCTGCCGGGGCTGAGCCGAGTGTCGATGCATGTCGTGAGAACCGGGAAGGGGACAAACCTGTGGCTCCAGGCCGGGTGGGAGTTCCAGGAGGTCGGCCTGACTCTGGAGGTTTTCCCCATGGCATTTTCCCATAGGCCAAAAGGGGGGAAGTCAAAAAAGCACCCCCAGCAGATGTATGCAGAAGGGGCTGGGGGGGTGACGGAGAGCGAGCTGTTGGCAGCTGTGTGGTGGCTGCTGGCAGCCGTGTGCTGGCTGCAGGGGTGGGCCTGGGCGGCTGCGGAGGGCCCCCGGAGTGCACCTATCAGCAGGGGCTGAAGACCCGGGTTGAGCCTCCGATGTGCCCGGGCAGGACACCCAAGAGGCGGGGGGCAGCCCCCGCTGAAGTCCTTGGCAGTTGGCAGAGGCGAGTCTTGGAGAAAAAACGACAAAGTCCAAACGCTCCAGGCGAGCCGGCCAGGGGTGCGGACCCGGCTGGCCGGGCCGGCGGGAGCTGCAGCTGCCGGGGCTGAGCCGAGTGTCAATGCATGTCCTGAGAACCGGGAAGGGGACAAACCGGTGGCTCCAGGCCGGGTTGGAGTTCCATGAGGTCGGCCTGACTCTGGAGGTTTTCCCCTTGGCATTTCCCCATAGGCCAAAAGGGGGGAAGTCAAAAAAGCACCCCCGGCAGATGTATGCAGAAGGGGCTGGGGGGTGACGGAGAGCGGGCTGTTGGCAGCTGTGTGGTGGCTGCTGGCAGCCGTGTGCTGGCTGCAGGGGTGGGCCTGGGCGGCTGCGGAGGGCCCCCTGAGTGCACCTAGCAGTAGGGGCTGATGACCCAGGCTGAGCCTCCGATGTGCCCGGGCAGGACACCCAGGAGGCGGGGAGCAGCCCCCGCTGAAGCCCACGGCAGTTGGCAGAGATGGGTCTTTGAGAAAAACGACAAAGTCCAAACGCTCCAGGCGCTGGCCAGGGGTGCGGACCGGGCTGGCCGGGCCGGCGGGAGCTGCGGCTGCCGGGGCTGAGCCGAGTGTCGATGCAGGTCGTGAGAACCGGTATGAGGGTAATCCTGGTCGCTCCGGGCCGAGCCAGGGTTCCAGGAGGGCGGAAGCAGCGGGCCCGTTTCCCCTGATAGCGCCGACGACGGTAAAATAAGGCCTCGCAAAACGTCACCACGAACACCTTGTCGGGGTATAAGGGAACGAGCGGTGTGCGGTCTTTGACAAAGTGACAGTATTTCTCCAAAAAAAGCACCCCCGGCAGATGCGTGCAGACGGGGCTGGCTGGTGACGGAGAGCGGCGGGCTGTTGGCAGCAGTGTGCTGGCTGCAAGGGGTGGCCCGGGGCGGCTGCGGAGGGCCCCCAAAGTGCACCTGCCAGCGGTGGCTCAAGACCCTGGCTGAGCCTCCGATGTCCCCGGGCAGGACCCCAGCAGGCCGGGCACGGACCGCAGCTTGCCCCCTTTGCCGTCCGATGAAGCTTGCACGGTCAGAAAAAGTTTCAAAGTCCCAACGGGGGAGAGAGTGTTGACGGCGAGGGGGCGCTGGCTGCTCCAGGGGCCGGGAGGGAGGCCCTGGAGGTCGGCCTGGGGGTGAGTGGAGCGGCCCCCGTGTGTCCCTGAGCGTCCCCCGGTCTTTGGTCGAGAGGGGGTCTCAGCCGCTAGTGTGCCCGCCCGGGTACCTAGGGAGGCCGGCCTGGGGCGAGTGGAGCAGCCCCCGTGTGTCCCTGAGTGTCCCCTGGTCTTTGGTCGAGAGGGGGTCTCAGCCGCTAATGTGCCCGCCCGGGTACCTAGGGAGGCCGGCCTGGGGCGAGTGGAGCAGCCCCCGTGTGTCCCTGAGTGTCCCCTGGCGTTTGCTGAAGAGGGGGTCTCAGCCGCTAATGTGCCCGCCTGGGTACCTAGGGAGGCCGGCCTGGGGCGAGTGGAGCAGCCCCCGTGTGTCCCCGAGCGCCCCCCGGTCTCTGGTGGAGAGGGGGTCTCAGCCGCTAATGTGCCCGCCTCAGGGAGTCCGGCCTGGGGCGAGTGGAGCAGCCCCCGTGTGTCCCCGAGTGCCCCCCCGGTCTTTGGTGGAGAGGGGGTCTCAGCCGCTAATGTGCCCGCCTCAGGGAGTCCGGCCTGGGGCGAGTGGAGCAGCCCCCGTGTGTCCCTGAGCGTCCCCCGGTCTTTGGTGGAGAGGGGGTCTCAGCCGCTAATGTGCCCGCCTCAGGGAGGCCGGCCTGGGGCGAGTGGAGCAGCCCCCGTGTGTCCCTGAGCGTCCCCCGGTCTCTGGTGGAGAGGGGGCCTCAGCCGCTAATGTGCCCGCCTCAGGGAGGCCGGCCTGGGGCGAGTGGAGCAGCCCCCGTGTGTCCCTGTGTGTCCCCCGGTCTTTGGTGGAGAGGGGGCCTCAGCCGCTAATGTGCCCGCCTCAGGGAGGCCGGCCTGGGGCGAGTGGAGCAGCCCCCGTGTGTCCCTGAGCGTCCCCCGGTCTTTGGTCGAGAGGGGGTCTCAGCCGCTAATGTGCCCGCCTCAGGGAGGCCGGCCTGGGGCGAGTGGAGCAGCCCCCGTGTGTCCCTGAGCGTCCCCCGGTCTTTGGTGGAGAGGGGGCCTCAGCCGCTAATGTGCCCGCCTCAGGGAGGCCGGCCTGGGGCGAGTGGAGCAGCCCCCGTGTGTCCCTGAGCGTCCCCCGGTCTTTGGTCGAGAGGGGGTCTCAGCCGCTAATGTGCCCGCCTCAGGGAGGCCGGCCTGGGGCGAGTGGAGCAGCCCCCGCGTGTCCCTGAGTGTCCCCTGACGTTTGCTGAAGAGGGGGTCTCAGCCGCTAATGTGCCCGCCTCAGGGAGGCCGGCCTGGTGCGAGTGGAGCAGCCCCCGTGTGTCCCTGAGCGCCCCCCGGTCTTTGGTGGAGAGGGGGTCTCAGCCGCTAATGTGCCCGCCCGGGTACCTAGGGAGGCCGGCCTGGGGCGAGTGGAGCAGCCCCCGTGTGTCCCTGAGTGTCCCCCGGTCTTTGGTGGAGAGGGGGTCTCAGCCGCTAATGTGCCCGCCTCAGGGAGTCCGGCCTGGGGCGAGTGGAGCAGCCCCCGTGTATCCCCGAGTGCCCCCCGGTCTTTGGTGGAGAGGGGGTCTCAGCCGCTAATGTGCCCGCCTCAGGGAGTCCGGCCTGGGGCGAGTGGAGCAGCCCCCGTGTGTCCCTGAGCGTCCCCCGGTCATTGGTGGAGAGGGGGTCTCAGCTGCTAATGTGCCCGCCTCAGGGAGGCCGGCCTGGGGCGAGTGGAGCAGCCCCCGTGTGTCCCCGAGCGCCCCCCGGTCTCTGGTGGAGAGGGGGTCTCAGCCGCTAATGTGCCCGCCTCAGGGAGTCCGGCCTGGGGCGAGTGGAGCAGCCCCCGTGTGTCCCCGAGCGCCCCCCGGTCTCTGGTGGAGAGGGGGTCTCAGCCGCTAATGTGCCCGCCTGGGTACCCAGGGAGGCCGGCCTGGGGCGAGTGGAGCAGCCCCCGTGTGTCCCTGAGCGTCCCCCGGTCATTGGTGGAGAGGGGGTCTCAGCTGCTAATGTGCCCGCCTCAGGGAGGCCGGCCTGGGGCGAGTGGAGCAGCCCCCGTGTGTCCCCGAGCGCCCCCCGGTCTCTGGTGGAGAGGGG
This sequence comes from Eleutherodactylus coqui, assembly GCF_035609145.1. Taxonomy (NCBI): domain Eukaryota; kingdom Metazoa; phylum Chordata; class Amphibia; order Anura; family Eleutherodactylidae; genus Eleutherodactylus; species Eleutherodactylus coqui. The sequence continues at coordinate 15,079 of NW_027101846.1, forward strand.
GTCTCAGCCGCTAATGTGCCCGCCTCAGGGAGTCCGGCCTGGGGCGAGTGGAGCAGCCCCCGTGTGTCCCCGAGCGCCCCCCGGTCTCTGGTGGAGAGGGGGTCTCAGCCGCTAATGTGCCCGCCTCAGGGAGTCCGGCCTGGGGCGAGTGGAGCAGCCCCCGTGTGTCCCCGAGCGCCCCCCGGTCTCTGGTGGAGAGGGGGTCTCAGCCGCTAATGTGCCCGCCCGGGTACCCAGGGAGGCCGGCCTGGGGCGAGTGGAGCAGCCCCCGTGCGTCCCTGAGCGCCCCCCTGGCGTTTGCTCAAGAGGGGGTCCCAGCCGCCAATATGGCCGCCCGGGTACCCGCGGGGGCCGCCCTGGGGCGAGTGGAGCAGCCCCCGTGTGCCCCTGAGCGCCCCCTGGCGTTCGCTGAAGAGGGGGTCTCAGCCGCCAATATGGCCGCCCGGGTGCCCGGGGGAGCGGCCTGGGGTGGCCCTGTGCAGCCTCCGGGCGCCCCTGAGTGTTTTCCAGTATCTGGCCGAGACACCCCCTGACCCTCCGACTGTGTCCGTTTGGAGCGCCTGGTGCCTGGGCACCCCCTGAGTGTTTTTCAGTATCTGGCCGAGACACCCCCTGACCCTCCGACTGTGTCCGTTTTTAGTGCCTGGTGCCTGGGCACAGACCGCGGCAGCTCCCGCTGGCCGCATTGACAGAGTGCTGAAAAAATGACAAAGTCCGAAAATGCCTGAGAACCGGGAAGGGGACAAACCGGCGGCTCCAGGCCGAGCCGGAGTTCCAGGAGGTCGGCATGATTTTGCCGGTTTCCCCATAGGAGGTGCCAAGTTGCCAAAATGGGGGAACTCAAAAAAGCACCCCCGCCAGATGTATGTAGGGGGGCTGGATGGTCGATGGGGAGTGGGTGCCTGGCAGCAGGGGCCACCCCGCGCAGGTGCCCCGGGGGGCCCGCGGGGGGCCCCCGAAGACACCCCCCCCAGCACTCGCTGAAAACCCCGTCCGAGCCGCCCGCGCTGCCCGGAGGGAGTCCCGGGAGGCCGGGCACGGCCCGCAGGTCTCTCCCTCTGCCCCCCGGTGAGGTTTGCACGGGGGGGAAAAGTTTCAAAGTCCCGACGGGGGGCGAGAGACAGTGCGGCGAGGGGTGGCGGGCTGCTCCGCGGACCCGGGGGAAGCCCGGGGAGGGCGGCCTGAGGGCGCGGAGGGCCCCCTGAGAGTGCCTACGGGTAGTAGGTGAGAAACCCTGCCTGTACCTCCCACGGGGCCCGGGCAGGGACCCCGGGAGGCCGGGCAGAGCCCGCAGGTCGCCCCCTTCCCGTCCGATGAAGCTCGCACGGTCAGAAAAGTTTCAAAGTCCCAACGGGGGGAGAGTGTTGACGGCGAGGGGGGTGCAGGCTGCTCCAGGGTCCGGGGGCAGCCCCTGGAGGTCGGCCTGGGGGTGTGGAGGGGCCCCCCTGAGAGCACCCAACAGTAGTTGCTCAAGACCCTGCCTGAGCCTCCGATGTGCCCGGGCATGAACCCCAGGAGGCGGGGAACAGCCGTGGCAGCCCCTGCTGAAGTCCTTGGCAGTTGGCAGAGGCGAGTCTTGGGGAAAAAAACGACAAAGTCCAAACGCTCCAGGCGCCGGCCAGGGGGGCGGACGTGGCTGGCCTGGCCGGCGGGTGCTGCGGCTGCCGGGGCTGAGCCGAGTGTCGATGCATCTCCTGAGAACCGGGAAGGGGACAAACCGGTGGCTCCAGTCCGAGCTGGAGTTCCAGAAGGTCGGCCTGACTCTGGAGGTTTTCCCCCTGGCTTTTCCCCATAGGCCAAAAGGGGGGAAGTCAAAAAAGCACCCCCGGCAGATGTATGCAGAAGGGGCTGGGGGGTGACGGAGAGCGGGCTGTTGGCAGCTGCGTGGTGGCTGCAGGGGTGGGCCTGGGCGGCTGCGGTGGGCCCCCTGAGTGCACCTGCCCGTGGTGGCTGAAAACCCAGGCTGAGCCTCCGATGTGCCCGGGCAGGACCCCAGGAGGCCGGGCACAGAACGCCGGTTGCCCCCCATTGCCGTTTGACGAAGCTTGCACGGTCAGAAAAGTTTCAAAGTCCCAACGGGGAGAGAGTGTTGACGGCGAGGGGGTGCTGGCAGCTCCAGCGGCCGGGGGCAACCGCTGGAGGCTGGGCCCGGACTGCGGCAGCCCCCCTTGCAGTCGAACAAAGTTTGAGGAGACGAGTCATGAAAATGACAAAGTCCAAACGCTCCAGGCGTGCCGTCCAGGGGGGCGGACCCAGCTGGTCGGACCGGCGGGAGCTGCGGCGGCCGGGGAAGAGCCGAGTGTCAATGCAGGTCACGAGAACCGGTATGAGGGTAAACCTGGCCGCTCCGGGCCGAGGCACGGTTCCAGGAGGGCGGAAGGAGCGGGCCCGCTTCCCCTGATAGCGCCGACGGCGGTAAAATAAGGCCTCGCAAAACGTCAGCACGAACACCTTGTCGGGGTATAAGGGAACGAGCGGTGTGCGGTCTTTGACAAAGTGACAGTGTTTCTCAAAAAAGCACCCCCGGCAGATGTGTGCAGACGGGGCTGGCTGGTGTGGGAGAGCGGCGGGCTGTTGGCAGCAGTGTGCTGGCTGCAGGGGTGGCCCGGGGCGGCTGCGGAGGGCCCCCAAAGCGCACCTACCAGTGGTGGCTGAAAACCCCCGCTGAGCCTCCGATGTCCCCGGGCAGGACCCCAGGAGGCCGGGCAGAGCCCGCCGCTTGCCCCCTTGCCGTTTGACGAAGCTTGCACGGTCAGAAAAGTTTCAAAGTCCCCACGGGGGGAGAGTGTTGACGGCGAGGAGGTGCTGGCTGCTCCAGGGGCCGGGGGCAACCCCTGGAGGCTGGGCACGGACTGCGGCAGCCCCCCTTGCAGTCGAACAAAGTTTGAGGAGACAAGTCATGAAAATGACAAAGTCCAAACGCTCCAGGCGCCGGCCTGGGGTGCGGACCCGGCTGGCCGGGGCCGGCGGGAGCTGCGGCGGCCGGGGCTGAGCCGAGTGTCAATGCAGGTCCTGAGAACCGGGAAGGGGACAAACCGGTGGCTCCAGGCCGGGTTGGAGTTCCAGGAGGTCGGCAGGACTCTGGAGGTTTTCCCCTTGGCATTGTCCCATTGGCCACAATGGGGGAAGTCAAAAAAGCACCCCCAGCAGATGTATGCAGAGGGGCTGGCGGGTGACGGAGAGCGGGCAGTTGGCAGCTGTGTGGTGGCTGCAGGAGGTGGGCCTGGGCGGCTGCGGAGGGCCCCCAAAGTGCACCTACCAGAAGGGGCCCAAGACCCAGGCTGAGCCTCCGATGTGCCCGGGCAGGACACCCAGGAGGCGGGGAGCAGCCCCCGCTGAGGTCCATGGCATGTGCCAGAGGCGAGTCTTGGAGAAAAAACGACAAAGTCCAAACGCTCCAGGCGCCGGGCAGGGTGGCGGACCCGGCTGGCCGGGCCGGCGGGGGCTGCGGCTGCCGGGGCTGAGCCGAGTGTCAATGCAGGTCCTGAGAACCGGGAAGGGGACAAACCGGCGGCTCCAGGCCGAGCTCGAGTTCCAGAAGGTCGGCCTGACTCTGGAGGTTTTCCCCCTGGCTTTTCCCCATAGGCCAAAATGGGGGAAGTCAAAAAAGCACCCCCAGCAGATGTATGCAGAGGGGCTGGGGGGTGATGGAGAGCGGGCTGTTGGCAGCCGTGTGCTGGCTGCAGGGGTGGACCTGGGCGGCTGCGGAGGGCCCCCTGAGTGCACCTGCCAGCGGTGGCTCAACACCCTGGCTGAGCCTCCGATGTCCCCGGGCAGGACCCCAGGAGGCCGGGCACAGACCGCAGCCTGCCCCCTTGCCTTTTGACGAAGCTTGCACGGTCAGAAAAAAGTTTCAAAGTCCCGACGGGGAGAGAGTGTTGAGGGCGAGGGGGTGCCGGCTGCTCCAGGGGCCGGGGGCAACCCCTGGAGGCTGGGCACGGACCGCGGCACACCCCCTTGCGGTCGAACAAAGTTTGAGGAGACAAGTCATGAAAATGACAAAGTCCAAACGCTCCAGGCGAGCCGGCCAGGGGTGCGGACCCGGCTGGCCGGGCCGGCGGGAGCTGCGGCTGCCAGGGTTGAGCCGAGTGTCAATGCATGTCCTGAGAACCGGGAAGGGGACAAACCGGTGGCTCCAGGCCGGGTTGGAGTTCCAGGAGGTCGGCCTGACTCTGGAGGTTTTCCCCCCGGCCTTTCCCCTTAGGCCAAAATGGGGGAAGTCAAAAAAGCACCCCCGGCAGATGTGTGCAATGGGCTGGGGGGTGATGGAGAGCGGGCTGTTGGCAGCTGTGTGGCGGCTGCAGGGGTGGGCCTGGGCGGCTGCGGAGGGCCCCCAAAGTGCACCTACAAGTAGGGGCCCAAGACCCAGGCTGAGCCTCCGAAGTTCCCCGGGCAGGACACCCAGGAGGCGGGGAGCAGCCCCCGCTGAAGTCCACGGCATGTGCCAGAGGCGAGTCTTGGAGAAAAAAATGACAAAGTCCAAACGCTCCAGGCGTGCCGGCCAGGGGGGCGGACCTGGCTGGCCGGGCCGGCGGGAGCTGCGGCTGCCGGGGTTGAGCCGAGTGTCGATGCAGGTCCTGAGAACCGGGAAGGGGACAAACCGGTGGCTCCAGGCCGGGTTGGAGTTCCAGGAGGTCGGCAGGACTCTGGAGGTTTTCCCCTTGGCATTGTCCCATTGGCCACAATGGGGGAAGTCAAAAAAGCACCCCCAGCAGATGTATGCAGAGGGGCTGGGGGGTGATGGAGAGCGGGCTGTTGGCAGCCGTGTGCTGGCTGCAGGGGTGGGCATGGGCGGCTGCGGAGGGCCCCCTGAGTGCACCTGCCAGCGGTGGCTCAACACCCTGGCTGAGCCTCCGATGTGCCCCGGCAGGACCCCAGGAGGCCGGGCACAGAACGCCGGCTGCCCCCCCTTGCCGTTTGACGAAGCTTGCGCGGTCAGAAAAGTTTCAAAGTCCCAACGGGGAGAGAGCGTTGACGGCGAGGGGGTGCTGGCTGCTCCAGGGGCCGGGGACAACCCCTGGAGGCTGGGCACGGACTGCGGCAGCCCCCCTTGCAGTCGGACAAAGTTTGAGGAGACGAGTCATGAAAATGACAAAGTCCAAACGCTCCAGGCGCCGGCCAGGGGGGCGGACCCGGCTGGCTGGGCCGGCGGGGGCTGCGGCTGCCGGGGCTGAGCCGAGTGTCAATGCATGTCCTGAGAACCGGGAAGGGGACAAACCAGTAGCTCCAGGCCGAGCTGGAGTTCCAGGAGGTCGGCCTGACTCTGGAGGTTTTCCCCCTGGCTTTTCCCCATAGGCCAAAACGGGGGAAGTCAAAAAAGCACCCCCAGCAGATGTATGCAGAGGGTCTGGCGGGTCATGGGGAGCGGGCTGTTTGGCAGCAGTGTGCTGGCTGCAGAGGTGTGCATGGGCGTCTGCGGAGGGCCCCCTGAGTGCACCTACCAGTGGTGGCTCAAGACCCAGGCTGAGCCTCCGATGTGCCCGGGCAGGACCCCAGGAGGCCGGGCACAGAACGCCGGCTGCCCCCTTGCCGTTTGACGAAGCTTGCACGGTCAGAAAAAAGTTTCAAAGTCCCAACGGGGGGAGAGCGTTGACGGCGAGGGGGCGCTGGCTGCTCCAGGGGCCGGGAGGGAGGCCCTGGAGGTGGGCCTGGGGGTGTGGAGGGGCCCCCTAGGAGCACCCAACAGTAGTCGGTCAAGACCCTGCCCGCGCCTCTGGCGTTGCAGGGCAGGACACCCTGGAGGCTGGGCACGGACCGCCGGTCGCCCCCCATTGTAGTCCAACAAAGTTCGAAGAGACGAATCACGGAAATCACAAGTCCAAAAATCCCTGAGAACCGGGAAGGGGACAGACCGGTGGCTCCAGGCCGGGCTTGAGTTCCATGAGGTCGGCCTGACTCTGGAGGTTTTCCCCTTGGCATTTTCCCATTGGCCAAAATGGGGGAAGTCAAAAAAGCACCCCCGGCAGATGTATGCAGAGGGGCCTGGGGGGGTGACGGGGAGCGGGCTGTTGGCAGCAGTGTGCTGGCTGCAGAGGTGGCCCTGGGCGGCTGCAGAGGGCCCCCTGAGTGCACCTACCAGCAGTTGCTCTTGACCCTGCCTGAGCCTCCGGTGTTGCAGGGCAGGACACCCATTGGCGGGGAACAGCAGGTGGCAGCCCCTGCTGAAGTCGTTGGCAGAGATGAGTCTTTGAAAAAACGACAAAGTCCAAACGCTCCAGGCGTGCCGGCCAGGGTGGCGGACCCGGCTGGCTGGGCCGGTGGGAGCTGCGGCTGCCGGGGCTGAGCCGAGTGTCGATGTATGTCACGAGAACCGGTATGAGGGTGATCCTGGTCGCTCCGGGCCGAGGCACGGTTCCAGGAGGGCGGAAGGAGCGGGCCCGTTTCCCCTGATAGCGCCGACGGCGGTAAATTAAGGCCTCGCAAAACGTCAGGACGAACACCTTTTTTGCATATAAGGGAACGAGCGGTGTGCGGTCCTTGACAAAGTGACTATTTCTCAATGTGCTGAGGAGTGGGGACCGCTCAAAGTCAAAGCACCGCGGCCGCCCCTCTGCCACCTCCCTGGGAGCAGAGTCATCGAGCGCGAGTGTCCCCACTCCGCCTGTCCAGGCCGTGGGGCCGACAGGCCGGCTGGCTGCCCGGGCAGACCCCGCTCTCCGAGCGGCCGGGCCCCAACGTTCGAGAGGTGTAGGAAGCCACCTTGGGGGGCTGCGGAGGCCCCCCTGACACCGCCTCCAAGCCCTTGCTGAGAGCCCTGTCCTAGCTGCCTGCGCGGGCAGGCGGGACCCCCCCCTAGTAGGCCGTGCACAGCCCGCGGCAGCCACTGCTGAAGCCCACGGCAGTTGGCAGAGATGGGTCTTTGAATAAAATGACAAAGTCCAAACGCTCCAGGCGCCGGCCAGGGGGGAGGACCCGGCTGGCCGGGCCGGCGGGAGCTGCGGCGGCTGGTGAAGAGCCGAGTGTCAAGGCATGTCCTGAGAACCGGGAAGGGGGCAAACCAGTAGCTCCAGGCCGGGCTAGGGTTCCAGGAGGTCGGCCTGACTGTGGAGGTTTTCCCCCTGGCTTTTCCCCATAGGCCAAAACGGGGGAAGTCAAAAAAGCACCCCCGGCAGATGTATGCAGAGGGGCTGGCGGGTGATGGGGAGCGGGCTGTTGGCAGCAGTGTGCTGGCTGCAGAGGTGTGCCTGGGCGGCTGCGGAGGGCCCCCTGAGTGCACCTGCCAGCAGTGGCTCAACACCCTGGCTGAGCCTCCGATGTCCCCGGGCAGGACCCCAGGAGGCCGGGCAGAGCCCGCCGCTTGCCCCCTTGCCGTTTGACGAAGCTTGCATGGTCAGAAAAGTTTCAAAGTCCCAACGGTGAGAGAGCGTTGATGGCGAGGGGGTGCTGGCTGCCCCAGGGGCCGGGTGGGAGGCCCTGGGGGTGTGGAGGTGCCCCCTGAGAGCACCCAACAGAAGTTGCTCAAGACCCTGCCTGAGCCTCCGGTGTTGCAGGGAAGGACACCCAGGGGGCGGGGAACAGCCGTGGCAGCCCCCCTTGCAGTTGAACAAAGTTTGAGGAGACAAGTCATGAAAATGACAAAGTCCAAACGCTCCAGGCACCGGGCAGGGTGGCGGACCCGGCTGGCCGGGCCGGCGGGGGCTGCGGCTGCCGGGGCTGAGCCGAGTGTCAATGCAGGTCCTGAGAACCGGGAAGGGGACAAACCGGCGGCTCCAGGCCGAGCTCGAGTTCCAGAAGGTCGGCCTGACTCTGGAGGTTTTCCCCCTGGCTTTTCCCCATAGGCCAAAATGGGGGAAGTCAAAAAAGCACCCCCAGCAGATGTATGCAGAGGGGCTGGGGGGTGATGGGGAGCGGGTGTTTGGCAGCAGTGTGCTGGCTGAAGAGGTGTGCATGGGCGTCTGCGGAGGGCCCCCTGAGTGCACCTGCCAGCGGTGGCTCAAAACCCTGGCTGAGCCTCCGATGTCCCCGGGCAGAACCCCAGGAGGCCGGGCACAGACCGCAGCCTGCCCCCTCGCCGTTTGACGAAGCTTGCACGGTCAGAAAAGTTTCAAAGTCCCAACGGGGAGAGAGTGTTGACGGCGAGGGGGTTACTGGCTGCTCCAGGGGCAACCCCTGGAGGCTGGGCACGGACTGCGGCAGCCCCCCTTGCAGTCGGACAAAGTTTGAGGAGACAAGTCATGAAAATGACAAAGTCCAAACGCTCCAGGCGTGCCGGCCAGGGGTGCGGACCCGGCTGGCCGGGCCGGCGGGGGCTGCGGCGGCTGGGGCTGAGCCGAGTGTCAATGCATGTCCTGAGAACCGGGAAGGGGACAGACCGGTGGCTCCAGTCCGGGTTGGAGTTCCAGGAGGTCGGCCTGACTCTGGAGGTTTTCCCCCTGGCTTTTCCCCATAGGCCAAAACGCGGGGAGGCAAAAAAGCACCCCCAGCAGATGTATGCAATGGGCTGGTGGGTGATGGAGAGCGGGCTGTTGGCAGCTGTGTGGTGGCTGCAGTGGTGGGCCTGGGCGGCTGCGGAGGGCCCCCAAAGTGCACCTACCAGTAGGGGCCCAAGACCCTGGCTGAGCCTCCGATGTGCCCGGGCAGGACACCCGGGAGGCGGGGAGCAGCCCCCGCTGAGGTCCATGGCATGTGCCAGAGGCGAGTCTTGGAGAAAAAACGACAAAGTCCAAACGCTCCAGGCGCCGGGCAGGGTGGCGGACCCGGGTGGCCGGGCCGGCGGGGGCTGCGGCTGCCGGGGCTGAGCCGAGTGTCAATGCATGTCCTGAGAACCGGGAAGGGGACAAACCGGTGGCTCCAGGCCGGGTTGGAGTTCCAGGGGATCGGCCTGACTCTGGAGGTTTTCCCCCTGGCTTTTCCCCATAGGCCAAAACGGGGGGAGCCAAAAAAGCACCCCCAGCAGATGTATGCAGAGGGGCTGGGGGGTGACAGAGAGCGGGCTGTTGGCAGCTGTCTGGTGGCTGCAGGGGTGGCCCTGGGCGGCTGAAGAGGGCCCCCTGAGTGCACCTACCAGCAGTAGCTCAAGACCCAGGCTGAGCCTCCGATGTCCCCGGGCAGGACCCCAGGAGGCCGGGTAGAGCCCGCAGGTCACCCCCTTGCCGTCCAATGAAGCTTGCACGGTCAGAAAAGTTTCAAAGTCCCAACGGGGAGAGAGTGTTGACGGCGAGGGGGTGCTGGCTGCTCCAGGGGCCGGGGGCAGCCCCTGGAGGTCGGCCTGGGGGTGTGGAGGGGCCCCCCTGAGAGCACCCAACAGTAGTTGCTCAAGACCCTGCCTGAGCCTCCGGTGTGCCCGGGCATGAACCCCAGGAGGCGGGGAACAGCCGTGGCAGCCCCTGCTGAAGTCCTTGGCAGTTGGCAGAGGCGAGTCTTGGGGGAAAAAATGACAAAGTCCAAACGCTCCAGGCGCCGGGCAGGGTGGCGGAACCGGCTGGCCGGGCCGGCGGGGGCCGCGGCTGCCGGGGCTGAGCCGAGTGTCGATGCAGGTCCTGAGAACCGGGAAGGGGACAAACCAGTAGCTCCAGGCCGGGTTGGAGTTCCACGAGGTCGGCATGACTCTGGAGGCTTTCCCCCTGGCATTTTCCCATTGGCCAAAATGGGGGAAGTCAAAAAAGCACCCCCAGCAGATGTATGCAGAGGGGCTGGGGGGTGACGGAGAGCGGGCTGTTGGCAGCTGTGTGGTGGCTGCAGGGGTGGCCCTGGGCGGCTGCAGAGGGCCCCCTGAGTGCACCTATCAGCCGTTGCTCAAGACCCCGCCTGAGCCTCCGGTGTTGCAGGTCAGGACACCCATTGGCGGGGAACAGCAGGTGGCAGCCCATGCTATAGTCGTTGGCAGAGATGAGTCTTGGAGAAAAAACGACAAAGTCCAAACGCTCCAGGCGTGCCGGCCAGGGCGGCGGACCCGGCTGGCTGGGCCGGCGGGAGCTGCGGCTGCCGGGGCTGAGCCGAGTGTCAATGCATGTCGTGAGAACCGGTATGAGGGTAATCCTGGTCGCTCCGGGCCGAGCCCCGGTTCCACGAAGGCGGAAGGAGCGGGCCTGTTTCCCCTGATAGCGCCGACGGCGGTAAAATAAGGCCTCGCAAAACGTCAGCACGAACACCTTGTCGGGGTATAAGGGAACGAGCGGTGTGCGGTCTTTGACAAAGTGACAGTATGTCTCAAAAAAAGCACCCCCCCGCAGATGTGTGCAGACGGGGCTGGCTGGCTGGTTGGTGATGGAGAGCGGCGGGCTGTTGGCAGCAGTTTGCTGGCTGCAGGGGTGGCCCGGGGCGGCTGCGGAGGGCCCCCCAAAGCGCACCTACCAGTAGGGGCTCAAGACCCAGGCTGAGCCTCCGATGTCCCCGGGCAGGACCCCAGCAGGCCGGGCACAGACCGCAGCCTGCCCCCTTGCCGTCCGATGAAGCTTGCACGGTCAGAAAAAGTTTCAAAGTCCCAACGGGGAGAGAGTGTTGACGGCGAGGGGGTGCTGGCTGCCCCAGGGGCCGGGAGGGAGGCCCTGGAGGTGGGCCTGGGGGTGTGGAGGGGCCCCCTGAGAGCACCCAACAGAAGTTGCTCAAGACCCTGCCTGAGCCTCCGGTGTTGCAGGGAAGGACACCCAGGGGGCGGGGAACAGCCGTGGCAGCCCCCCTTGCAGTCGAACAAAGTTTGAGGAGACAAGTCATGAAAATGACAAAGTCCAAACGCTCCAGGCGTGCCGGCCAGGGGGGCGGACCCGGCTGGCTGGGCCGAGGGGAGCTGCGGCGGCTGGGGAAGAGCCGAGTGTCGATGCATGTCCTGAGAACCGGGAAGGGGGCAAACCAGTAGCTCCAGGCCGGGCTAGGGTTCCAGGAGGTCGGCCTGACTCTGGAGGTTTTCCCCCTGGCTTTTCCCCATAGGCCGAAATGGGGGAAGTCAAAAAAGCACCCCCGGCAGATGTATGCAGAGCGGCTGGGGTGTGACGGGGAGCGGGCTGTTGGCAGCAGTGTGCTGGCTGCGGAGGTGTGCCTGGGCGTCTGCGGAGGGCCCCCTGAGTGCACCTGCCAGTAGTCACTCAACACCCAGCCTGAGCCTCCGAAGTGCCCGGGCAGGACCCCAGGAGGCCGGGCAGAGCCCGCCGCTTGCCCCCTTGCCGTTTGACGAAGCTTGCACGGTCAGAAAAGTTTCAAAGTCCCAACGGGGAGAGAGCGTTGACGGCGAGGGGGCGCTGGCTGCTCCAGGGGCCGGGAGGGAGGCCCTGGAGGTGGGCCTGGGGGTGTGGAGGGGCCCCCTGAGAGCACCAACCAGCAGTTGCTCAAGACCCTGCCTGAGCCTCCGGTGTGGCAGGGCAGGACACCCATTGGCGGGGAACAGCAGGTGGCAGCCCCAACTGAAGTCCTTGGCAGCTGGCAGAGATGAGTCTTTGAGAAAAAACGACAAAGTCCAAACGCTCCAGGCGTGCCGGCCAGGGGGGTGGACCCGGCTGGCTGGGCCGAGGGGAGCTGCGGCGGCTGGGGAAGAGCCGAGTGTCGATGCATGTCCTGAGAACCGGGAAGGGGGCAAACCAGTAGCTCCAGGCCGAGCTGGGGTTCCAGGAGGTCGGCCTGACTCTGGAGGTTTTCCCCCTGGCTTTTCCCCATAGGCCAACATGGGGGAAGTCAAAAAAGCACCCCCGGCAGATGTATGCAGAGGGGCTGGATGGTGACGGGGAGCGGGCTGTTGGCAGCAGTGTGCTGGCTGCAGAGGGCCCCCGAGGTGCACCTACCAGCAGTTGCTCAAGACCACGCCTGAGCCTCCGGTGTTGCAGGTCAGGACACCCATTGGCGGGGAACAGCAGGTGGCAGCCCCTGCTGAAGTCGTTGGCAGAGATGAGTCTTTGAGAAAAAAACGACAAAGTCCAAACGCTCCAGGCGCCGGTCCGGGGGGCGGACCCGGCTGGCCGGGCCGAGGGGAGCTGCGGCGGCTGGGGAAGAGCCGAGTGTCGATGCATGTCCTGAGAACCGGGAAGGGGGCAAACCAGTAGCTCCAGGCCGAGCTGGGGTTCCAGGAGGTCGGCATGACTCTGGAGTTTCCCCCCTTGGCTTTTCCCCATAGGCCAAAACGGGGGAAGTCAAAAAAGCACCCCCA